>NW_005054326.1:6473354-6513767 GCF_000277835.1 Geospiza fortis | reverse complement strand
CGCGGGAGCGGGCGCAGCGGTGTTGTTGTGTCACAAAAACTGCCGGGTTTTACTACACAGAATCACAGAATCAGCGAGGCTGCAAAAGACCTCTGGGATATTTGGGTCCAGCCTGTGATTGAGCACCCGCATGTCAACTAGACCGAGGCACTGAGTGCCACGTCCAATCCTTCCTCAGACGCTCCCAGGGACGGTGACTCCAGCACCTCCCGTTCCAATGCCCAATCACTCCTTCTGTGAACAAATTCTTCCTAATGTGAAAAGTGCATACTATATGGCTCTACGCAGATATTCACTATATGTATTATGTTGTATTGATTAGTAGCGCTGTATTAACATTTTAATAGTATGGTAAATGTAGTTTTGTAGTTAAAATGGAATTTTTGTAGTTAAAATAGAAACTATGTATTTTTTTAAAGAAAGGAATGAGGTACTCGCACCGAGATAGCAGCCACAGGACACCTAAATCTTTCAGAGAAAAAGAATTTCTTGCTCCATTATCAGAAGAAACAAACCTCTTCCTGCCTCGCTCAGCCCTGAAGATGCTGTTAGGATTCAGAGGAAGAAGTTGACACTGACCAGAATCCTTTGTTTGAATGGAATTTATGCATCATGTAGGAGATGTATGAATATGCAATGGGCTATGTGTCCTCTTTCGCGCTTATTTTGCCCAGAAAGAGGCACCTGGACTGTCCATAACACTTTGTTTTTATTGTCTCGTATTGTCCTAACCTAATTGTTCAAATTTTTATTACTCCAATTATATTACTATTTTTATAACCATTTTATTACTATTAAACTTTTAAAATTTTAAAAACAAATGATTGGCGTTTTTCACAAGGTATTATGGAGGTCATTTCTGGGGAAGAACAGAACTGGAGATCTGCTCCTACAAACTGCACAGTGAAAGGAATTTTCCTGCATTTCTGTTCCCATATTGAGGATTGCAATGGACACACGTGGAGCAGCTGTATTTATTTTGTTTGCTTTCTTGGGGATGTGTTTTGTTTTGCTGTGAGGCTCTTGGATAAGCATCTGAAATTCTGTAACCTAGATGTGTAATGATAGGTTAGGTTGAGGTGTCTTAGGAAGTAGGAAACTGTGTGAAATCTAATACTCAGCTGTGTTATGAAAAGAGATAGCATGAAACCAGAGGATGACTTGTGATGTGAGATCACAACAAATAACCCATCTCATCTTCAAATGTCTTTCCTTTGAGTGCATTTTCTGAAAGATAAATTATGAATATGCTGGCACTGTGTTAATTTGGACTTTTTTCTTTCTTGTAAACAACAGAGTAAAAAGGCTTCTGAAAGTTTCAAGTTTTGGATGGCATTAGAATTCTTATTCTTGTTCTATACAAATTAGTCTTTTGCAGTCTTCATGTCTTGAAACACTCAAATGTCAACGGAAAGAACAAGGCTATGTGTTCTTATTTGTACATCTTTTCAACAAAGTTTCTCATTCTTGGCCGAGGAATTTCACACTGTTTGTCAGAGGGATAATATTTTGTGATAAAAGCATAAAGACGGCTAAGCAAATTGAAACACTCCAAAATTCCGTGTATTCAGCACAGAGAGAAGCAGTTAATGTGTGTAAAATTTTGGGAAGAAGGTCCTGAATTAGTGGTGAGGGCTTCCTGTCACACAAACATTATCCAGTGGTTTCAGTCATTAGCTCTCAGCATCCTGCAGCTGATGACTCCCAGAAATCATTAATACCAAAAAGTCATTTGGCATCCACCTCTCCAGCTTCCAGGACAAAAGGAAGTGTTTCCCTGACACAGCAAATAATCTTTTTAAAAGATTAGCTGTTCCCTGTCAAGGCTGATCCCCTCTCCTTCCTCGAGTCTCTGGAAGGAAAAGAAGGAAGGAAGGGAGGAGAAAAGAAAAGAAGAAAGGAAAGAAAAGTAAAAAAGCATCCCAGTTGCACAAGACAAGAAGCTGCTGACTCCCAATGAAGTGGATAAAATCACCTTATTTCTCTATGCAAATATCTTTTCTCCTGCTACTTTTATTTTGCTAAATGACCTCATGGACACCCCTGTGAAATGGAGAAAGTGAAACCTGGTTTATGTCTTAATTTAGACCAGAAATGGGACATCTCAGCAAGAGTGTAAAACTGGAAGAGAGTCACAGAGGAACAACAAGGATGATGAAAGGTGTGGAACAACTTCTATATCAAAACCAACTAAGAAAGCCAGGAGCCTTCACTCTACAAAAAAAATGGCACAAGGTAGCAAGGACCAGAGGTCTGTGTAATCATTAGCAACCTGGAGTGGGTGAAAGAGAATCAGGTTTCTTTACTCTCCCTTCCAGTAGAGAGATTTTGGGAACATCTAATGAAAGTAAGAGCCAGCTCAGAACAAAACAGAGTCGCCCCATACGGATGCTTTGGCGACCTTTTGAGCCCCTTGCCAAAGGATGCTGTAGACAGTAAAACTTTAAATTGGTTCAGATGTTGCATGGATTAGTTTAAGAAGGAGAAATGCATTGCACGTAGAGAAGCAGCCCTGTAGGGGTCAGATCTAGCTGGGGCTGTTTCTGAGCTGGCAGTGTTTGGGAGCTGGGGGAGCAGCATGCAGAAGCACTGTGTGCTCTCGCCCGTTAGCCTGCCCCACTATGGCTATTCTTAGAATTTTATCAGTGTAATATTTCAAAGAGCACACAGAGGAAATATCAGTTGCTGAACCAAGCTGAGAGAAGCCAGCTTGCCCAGCAGAGATGTTGAAAGGCCTGTCAAGGGCTGGATGCACCAATGGAGAAGCACAGTGAAGATGGAGGAAGTGAATTAAGGAAGGAAGGCAAGAAAGTACTAAAGAAGATATAAAGCTTAAAAGTATCAGAATGCTATGTTTAACACATTTTACATTTCTGGCTAAAAAGTGAGAGCCAGAAATACCTCTGCTATGAAGTTTCATGGCCTGCACCAGCAGTTACCTCAGCCCTGTTGAGGACTGTGCCAAAGCAATAAATATTTTAATAAGCAATGGCTGTGTGTAGCTTTAACTCTAAATTTGCATGGCTGACTTGCTGAGCAAAAAACTCAGAGATCTGATAAAGAAAATAGTAGTCAGACTGGTTATTGAAGTTAATTGACATGAGGACACAGGAACTGCCACACCAAATGTGACCTGATATCAATCTACTTCAGGACCTTGCCTAAGACCTTCCAGCATCAACCCTCTGGGGAAAATATAAAAATGCAGTAATAAGATCATTCTAAAACTGTATGTTAAATTATTTTGATATGGCTGTAATATCTGAAGTGGACAGTTCAATATTTCTTCCATGTTACTGCAAACTAGATTGCTTTATTTAATATAAAATAGGGTTTTGTCTCATCACGCTAAATTCTTGGCTCCAATGACAACCTCTGGTGGTAAATTTCATGATCTAATTATATATAATGCAAAAATTCAATTTGATATGAGTTTTGTATTTGTCATCTTCTAATTTCCATATAATCCTCCTTGGTTTTATGTTTGACATCAGGAGAACATTTCCAGACTTTTCTCTCCATGATATGAATTTCTTTTTAATTTTGCATCATCATTTGCTTCAATTTTTCTTAGACAGCTGAGTCTTTTTTACTGGCATACTGACAGTAATGGACAAGCCATTTGCCATTTACTTCATTTGTTCCAGACAAGGAAACCACAAACTAGCACCTCAGCAAAGCATTTTTCCTGACATCCTCTTTTGTCTAGAGAATTATTACTGAAATATATCAAGTATGTAGTGTAGCATTTGTGCCTCATATATTCATACTGCTTTATGCTGCAGAAACACCACTAGCAAAATACTTCTATAAATTATTTCTTACTAATGTCACCTTTTGGAGCCATGCAGTACAGCAATTATATGGGTCTGGCAGAGATCAGATTTTATGTGAAGTAAAATTGGATGATGTTTCTGTATTCTCTGGAGCAACCTTGTCACAGATGTAACTGTAACAGTTTCTTACACCAGGCACCATTAGAAGATGAGATAAATAAATTCCTGAAATCTCTTGACAGAATGACTCTTTGTTTGGCTGCTTTACACAGATTTCCCAGGCTGAGAGATTCTAAATCTTGCTTTTTTTTTTTTCTTTTCACAGAAGCAACAGAAGTCAGAGGTTTGAAATCCATATTTCAGGAGTTCTGCTGAGTTAGCAAAGCAAGCTCTCCTACGTGCTTTGGCTGGCTCTAAGAAATCACAGTGCTGATAGGAATTCCTGAGTGTGAGGAACGTGTTACCTGTGCTGACACCCAGTCTCTGACAAAACAAACATCCTGGAACAGGGATGCAACTTTCCTGGACAATATGAACTAAAAAACTGAGAGTTCCTTATATTTTCTTAATCTGAACACTGGGAGAAGAATTTATGAAAATCCACTGGCTATTTGGGGTGTCAGACAACTTCTGGTAAAACTTGTTTGTGAAACTGGAAGCAGGTTTCAAGTTAAGGGAGGGGAGAGCAGAGGTCAAGAGCCACAAGGCAAGCACAGCAGTCAAACCTCATAAATCAGTAACAAAGCCCAAGCACTTTGGTATTTGGAAGACATCAGCTTTTCTCATGGGGCCAATAGAGATAAAAACTTAGGTTGGAGATGAAGGTAAAATCTGTATCCTTGTGGATTCCTGTGCAGCAGCGCTCCCTCCTTGCTGTAACTAGGGTGGTCACTTGAAATAACAAACACAACACTGAAACAGTTGCTTCAGTAAAAGACTTTCACCACCCCAATGATTTGCAGTACAGTTTTCAGGTGAAGACTCTTTATGTTAAAGGACCAAGGTTTTGGGAATAAAAGCAATAACCTCCTGTCTGCTATCAAGTGAATAACTTTTATTGCTAAACAAAATGCACACTTAGCATTCAACTTCGATTTCAACTTAGCATTCAACATAAACAGAAAAGAAAAAATCTTATCCCAACCAAGCCTTACCTCAACTAAAACTTGCTGGTCTTCAGGAGGAATTGAGCTTATGTCTTCTACTTCTGGATCTTGTTGTTAAAGAAGACCATCTCCTGTAGTCTTTTTAAGATAAAATAGTATGCCAAGAGGAGCGTTTCTTATTCTTGTGATGCACATTTTCTTGTGCACGCTGCTTATGATTGGCACAATTTTAAGTTGGCAAGGTAACAATTGAACATATGGGATTTACAACATCCCACCCTGCTTGTAAGAGTAATGATAGCAGGCACTTCATGTCTCACCTGCCACGCTTTGCTTTGCACTGCACATTCATCTGGAGGCATAGGGATGCAGGTCTTTCCATGTGAAACACAACTGCAGGATGCACTTCAGCATCTAAAGGGCATTCAGTTCAAAGGACCAACTTAGTGCTAGTCTGAGATCAACTTCCAAAATACAGCATAGATAAGGTGGCAGGCCTTGTGCAAATGCTGTGTCCCAGAACGTCTGGCTGTGATATTTGGATTTACTTTGCAAGAAATTTTCAAGACAAAAGAGGTAATGCAGGTGGTTCTACATGCTAGGCTGTACATTGAAACAGAACTACAATGAAATCCTTTCTTCCATCACAGGCTCATTAATTTAATTTCACACTGAGAGAAAGCTCCCCTGTTCAGTAGCAGTCAGAGTCTAAAACCCATTTCCCCGAAGCAGGAATTTCCCCTTACCTAGAGTTTGGAAAACTGAGTCATGCGTATGATATTAAAACGTTCAAAAGAGAGCACAAACCTCCAGCCTTGTTTCCAAACACAAGCTCACAGAATCAGAAGTACAAGTTCAGTGTCCAGTGAACCCAAGAGAAAGTTCATTTCCATGTTCTCCATGCAAGAGAGCTGCGACTGCCTGGCTCCCAGACAGGAGTAGGAAGGGGCACGAGAGAACAGGAGGCTACTAGTGGCCAAAGAGAGAGTAATCCCAGATTCTGCTCCCAGAACAATCTCCATTTCTTCAGCCACGTGTTATTTTAATGTTACAAATGCATAAATCAAATCCAGAAACCTTTGGAATCTGTAAGTTAAATAAGGTAGTATTCAGTAAAATTTGTATGAAGATGCTTTGGGATCTGGAAATTCCCCTTACCCTAGATTCCTAGTTAAGGATCTATTCCATAAGGAAATGCTTCTGACAACAGTAATTTCCTTCATTTAGCAAACAAAAAAAAATCAAATTTAGCAGTTAAAAAGTATCAATGAATTTTCCTGGTAAGATCCAGATGGTTGGAGGCCATGCCAACTCTGACTGGGGCAGGCAGCACATGCTGCTCATGACACCAGAGCATTGTGCTTTTGAGACAGAAGCACAATGGCCAGACTTTGGAGTGTGAAATCATCTCTGGAGAAGATCACAAGGGAAACTTTCTCTTTTTGTATAATTGTATATATCCCAAACAAAGGAGTGTAAATGCCTTGCTAACAGCCTACCGCTGGTATACAGATGTTACAAATCATGTTTATATTCATGAATATTCATTGCCTAAACAGTAGCAGGCATGAGAAAGTCTGAATGGGAAGCTTAATAGGAAAAGTATTATTATTGTTATTTATATTATTATTTATTAATTTTATTATTATTTATTATTTTTAAAGTGATTTAATTTCAAAAGCGACCACCACCATGCAACACAGACGTGATGTTCCTCAAGGAACCAAACACAAGAACTGAGTCTGGTGAGGCTAAATATTGCCATGGCTGCCTGGTGCACAGGGCCAAGAAGGCAGGGGGTGACAAAATGGTCACAATCATAGGGATCCCTCTGCTTGTCCATTTGAGACACCACCCTAAGCCTAACCAGCTCCAAATACTGTGTTTACAAAGGCTGGTCTGCCACTTCTCTTGTGTCAGGAAGCTCATGCAATGCCAAGAACAATTCTGTGGTAGTGAGGCAGTGTTAGTCAGGCTCTTCAGGAAAGCCAGAGGAGGCAACACCTACCACTTCCTCACCAACTTGATGGGCTCTGGCCAATTTGCAGCCACATAGAAGTATCAGTGCTTATTAACCCTGCTGATTTAAAGGAAATAATTAGGACCTGTGGTGCCCCATTTCCCGTAGTTTGAGTTTTATAATTGTGTTCTCTTATTAAAGCACATTTTTAGGGTTAATGCTATTATTTTTGTCTCTATGCAGAAGGCATTGCATTGTGCTTAATGGGGAAAATTAGGCTTGGAACAGAGTACAGTACAAAAAAATCAGAAAAATCAGTAAATTAGATAAACAGAAAGGGAAGCATTAACCTCTGTGGTTAATCAGTGCTTATTTCAAATACTGATTTGTTTATGGTGTGTGCAAAGAGAAGAAGATGTAGAAATGAAACAAAAATTCTTTTGTGCAATTCTTTCCAATCAGGAGCTACCAAGTACTACAGTAACTTTTCGTCTATTTTGTGTTTCTGGGTTTTCTGCAACACTATGCCCACCTGCAGAAGAATACCAAGAATAAATCAGATACAATCAAAACAGGTTTAATGTGTGCAGGTGATGGAAATCAGAGGCAACTGCAACCAGTTTTGGACAGTTATAGGGCAAATCCAGCTAATTACCTGATCATTTTTTGCTTTGCATCACCACTTTAGTTCAGTGCATGAGATCATGCTGATCATTTAGTATTGAGTAATACTAAGAAAGATTTGGGGCTCTGCTGAACAATTTCCTTTATTTTTGCACTTTTCTGTGGAGACGGTGGTACAGAAATCCACAAAGCACTCATATAACATCCTGGTCACATTCCCATTACAGAAATCTGGACCAAACTGTGCAGATATCATTTATCTTTCCCACCTAGGATGTCATAGCATTAAATACACCCTTTATAAACTCAGAATACATCTTTCACCAACTTAGCAGTAATTGTGAGTAACCATCACTTCAGCAAATGAGATACCAGTGTTCCAAAACTGGTCCTCACCATCACATGCAACAAGAAATACAGCTTAAAGATTTTATCAGCAAAATGGGTAAGTGGACAAAAAAAACTAGTCAACCAGCAATACTTATTTAATGATGCTTTTATTTTACAGGATACAAATTTCTGGTTTTTTTAAGTACTCAACATGAATTAAAGTGCTTAATTTTTACAATTCTCCACCCACCTTAGGATCAAATATACATATATTACAGAAAATATGTACAATATCTTCAACATTTTTACATTCATATATTTCTTAACCATAAAAATGACGACTTACATTTGCACAACTTACAATGGCATTTGTATTTCACCTTTTTAATGTTATTCACTTTATTGCAAAACCAAAACAAATTTATAATTCTTCCAATTATTATTTTTTTAAAAAATCTTTTTGCAATTAAAATCAGAAATGCTTCCATAATGAAGGGAAATGAACGTTTACAGCCTGTAATTCTGATGTTAAACATTATAGCTGATACAGCTCCCACTAAAATTACTGTATTAATCTGCCTTAACAGCTGCAGAATAGAAAATACACTAGATAGAAAAAAAATAATATTTCTATTGCAAACTGTTCTCTACATGCAACAAATTTGGCTTAAAAATACCAGGGCACATAGATGCAAAAATGCTTTGATATAGTTCCCTCTTTTCTGAATGTTTCCACCATAAATACTTAATGAATCTACGAGGATGAACTATAAACAGAAGTAGGTTGGTGTTATGCAGTGGCTGAAAACATGTTTTATTCAAAGAAATCTGCTTGAGGATTTTGAGAAAAAAGCATGTTCTACATTCACTTGTGCTAGGAAGAGGAAGGGGTGAAACAAAATGCCATAGTTTATTCTGGGAAGAAATTTAATCACAAGGTTTCAAAGGAAGCTGATTGAAATGCCTCACTGGAATTAGCGTGTTTGTGAGGGCTTCTGTGTTTGTTTTTATAGGCTGAAATAGTAAACATGCCACAATAGCAGATCTACCTCCATCTTTTTCTGGAAAGCATACTCAACACAATCATTATACATTCTATTTTGAATGCAGCACAGTGTATTTTTTTGATTGTAAAATACTGCTTGAAAACAAGTCATCTGAATAATAGTTTCAAATATATAAATACACATATATACATATACACACATACATATGCATATGTGTATATACACACACATATGTAATCATTAAATTAATGTTATCATCTGTTAAGGGAAAAGGAATTAGGAAACAATCTGACTAGCAGATTAAAACTCCTATCTGAGGAACATACTACAGTCCCATGGGTCAGAACCAACTAGATAAATTCCTCACACCAACAGGGCCACGGACTAGAGCAAAAAACATTAACCCCATGTATTTAATTTCAGATTTCAAATAACAGTACACCACAGAGACTAAGAACGATGCCCACTTCACCAATGGATTTACATTAAGGGTAGTCAGTTTTGCCACAAAATTACTTCTCTCCAATCATTTATTTTGGATATGTATTTCCAGTTGTTTACATTCACCCCTACATCCATTACCTCCATCTGAAGTTCACCTGAGCTCTGTGAGTCCAGGTGAGACCTGGTATCACACCAGCTCCCTAACTGGTGGAAGTTTCATCTTCCACAAGTGTCCTTATGTAATGTAAGGCAGATTCTATGTGAATTTCAATCACTGAAGGTATAATAGCTCCAGCAAGGTCATGCTAGTATATACCAGCTATATGGAGAAAGACCTTTTGTTATTGCTTAGGATTATTTCTACATGGAATGTTTATTTCTTTCCAGAAAGTCTTTCCTTCAGTATAAGAAATAACTACCCTCTCTTAATTTTATTTAATCTTTCCTTGAAATGAAAAGCTGATGATTTTTTATATTAGCTATGTGGTGAGGAACCCAAACAACCTGTCAAGTGTTTCCACATCTTTCCCACTTGTTTTAATATACGTATTCTTTTCCCCTCTGACTCCACTTGGAAGTCTGTGGAGCATACTTCTATAATCTCACCTACACTTTCCTTAGGTGGTAGTGTATTTACTCTATATTTAATCAGTGCCTTGCCTTCATCCATAACTTAAAAACATGAGCAATAAAAATCTTCTTTTCTAGGAAAAAGAGTTAGAATCTTTGAGGAGATTTATAAAGCACTTTGAGATGGTTTTGCATAAAAAGGTGCTACTATATATACATGCAATTAAAGTGGTTTAATATTCTATTCCAAATAGAAGAGAATGTTTTGTACTCTCAATATCTTTTTTGCACATATAAGTTAAATACACTTAGAAATAAACAGAACTACTTGGCATAAAGGGATTTGAAAATACTACATAATACAGGTTTCATAGCAGCTCTTCAACCAAGCAGGAGTACCTGATACCAAAAAAGAATTTTTAGAGGGCCTGGAGGAATGGTGCAGACATGCAGATATTATGATACACTATTTTCCCATGGTAGGGGGAAAAAATAATGAATTTCAAAAATATATTGCTATGATCCAAAAATATGAATGATAAATTTAAGTCTTGTTCTGGTTGAACACAGATAAAACCACTAAAATAACTTTTGATCTGCTTTACATCGCACAGAAGAGTGATCACTTTTAAAGTGAGAAACAAGCATTACTTGAACACAAGAGTTGCAAAACTTAAATAATTCAGCAGAGCCATTCACATGCATTCATGCATTATGAATGAATGCTTAGTTACAGTTTATTCCTTACACACAGAGCTTATGCTCACAAATTTAATGCCTTTTTTCTTTTCCTTGAAGAATTTAAGAATTTATCTCAAATGGGAACAGCTTCTACCTTGTTAGAATGATGGTTTTAATTTCACTGCTTTCATCATAATTCTTAAGCCACAGCAACTACAACTTTGTATTTGTTCCTCTGCAGTCATAATTTACAATTTAAAGTGAAAGTTTGGGATGTTGTTAGAAGGGCTTGTCTGTGGACAATGAAGACAACAGGGTGGTTAAATTTAGAATTTCTCCATCTTCTGATGTCCTTTAATATTGGTAATACACACTTTTCCCACAAAATACACACACAACCATATATTTGAGTGCCAAGGCATTCTGACTCAGAAGAGAACAATTCTAACCAAAAAATTGATTATGAGAACATGAAACTGGTTTCAGTAGGGTAGATAAAATATCCTGTACTATCCTGTATAAAATTTAATGGCTGAGAGCAAATGTGAGGCTAACATCCAAACAAACAACTCCCATTTCAAACTGCTTGTGTCCAGATGCTGGGCTTCATGTGGGAGATACTGCCATTCAAGTAGCTTCAACTGTTCAGTACCACTGTAACAATAAGGCAATACAGAAACTGCTAATTCTAATCACTTAACTGGAATAGGCTTAGAATGACATTTGCAGGAGGAAACAGAATTTACTACACAGCACCAAGCTGGGTAAGACGCTGACCTGCTGGAGGGCAGGAAGGCTCTGCAGTGAGATCCAGACAGGCTGGATCAATGAGACAAGCCAGCTCCAAGAGGTTCAACAAAGCCAAGTGCTGGGTCCTGCACCTGGGTCACAACAAGCCCTGAAGTACTACAGGCTTGGGGAAGAAAGGCTGGAAAGCTGCCGGTGGAAAAGGACCTGGGAGTGGTGGTTTGACAGCAGCTGGACAAGAGCCAGCAGTGTGCCCGGGGGGGCAAGAAGGCCAAGGGTGTCCTGACCTGTACCAGCAACAATGTGTCCAGCAGGACCAGGACAGTGGTTGTCCCCTGTACTTGGCACAGGCGAGGCTGTGCCTCAAATGCCATGTCCAGTTCTGGGACATGAAAGACAGGATAAGAAGGACATGGAAGTGCTGGAGTGGGCCCAGAGAAAGGCAACAGAGCTGGTGAAGGGTCTGGAGCACAAGTCCTGTGAGAGGTGGCTGAGGGAGCTGGGGGTGTTCAGCCTGGAGAAAAGAAGGCTTAGGAGGGACCTTATCATTCCCTGAAAGGAAATGATGGCAAGGAGGGGATTGGTCTCTTCTCCCAAGAAACAAGCAATAGCACAAGATGAAATGGCCTCAAGTTGCACCAGGGGAGTTTTAGATTGGATTTTAGAAAATATTTTGTCACTAAAACAGAGGTGAAGCATTGGAACAGGCTGTCTAGGGAAAGGGTTGAGTCACCATCCCTGAAGGTATTTAAAGGGTGTGTAGATGTGGCACTTAGGGACATGGTTTAGTGGTGGCCTTGGCAGTGCTGGGCAATGGTTGGCTCAGTGATCTTAGAGGGCTTTTCCAACCTAATTGACTCTACAGTCATATCATCATATTTTCACTATAGCTCAGACCTTCCTATCTGAGAACTCCTTTAAAGCAACTTCTTCCTTTACCCTCCACACCTTGACCATGGAAAACTGTTTTTATACACTGGGATGTGGGAAGACAACTCTCCATATCCCACAATTGCACTTGAGGCTCTTGTAGAAGATACCCACTCTTGGGAGATGGCCACGAAGGAAAGAGAGCCACCAAGAGTTCTGCTTGCTTACCTGAATGTTCCCCCATCCCTTGCCAAGGTATATGTAAGATTACATGTATTAGCTAGGGAGATCTTATATTACCTTGGCAAAAATCTGATGGTATTCACCAACATGAATCCAACCAGGCTTGAGCTGCCCATTGCTAAAGGTAAACACAGCTGCCAGTAGAAGTAACTTGAAATCTCAAAGAGAATTACAGAAGAGCTTGCACATCAGATAAAAGCAACACCAGGATTATATCCAGAACAACCTGGACTCAGGGAGCACCCAAGGAAGAGAATTCAGAATAGACATGCACCAAGTCAGCTGGAGAGTTAGTACCACACCATGTCCTGATCATTATTAACACTGGTGCAAAGCTGCAGAATCTAAAGGATATGGTAGATCCTGGATCTGTGCAGGTGAGAGCAAAATCCACCCCACTAACATTAACTTACATGATATTCTTCTGAAGGAATGATGACACTGCATGCTCATGTGTGCTTGATACTACAAACAGGTATGAATCCCTTGCTAAATGCAAAATGGGTTGGGGTTTTTTTTTCCCTATAATGTTGCAGAAAGAGTAAAGCAGGAGTAGGAGTTCAGTGGATAGTTTGCTTGGCAAACTCATTATAAAAACCCAACAATTGAAATCTGTCATGTTACTAACAAAATTGAACCTGAGCTCTTCAGCTTGACATGATTTAAAGTACAGATTGCAGATTTATTGAGAAGTAAGACTTCTGAATGTTCTTAAGACAAGCTGATTGTAGAAGTTAGGTATTTTCCTTCCTTAAAGGGTTTCAAAAAGGAAAGACAGCAATGATTTTAATTGATAGTCAATCACTACCTCTGAGTTTGCCATATTTCACTCAAGGATATTACAGTAAAAATTTTATGGAAGTCTTTTGTCTCTATGTATAAAAACTCATAGGAATGGAAGTTCATAAGGAACTTAATATTGTAAAGCCAGTGAGTCCTTATATCCAGAAGCAGAAAACAAATAATGTTAGTTCATAAAATTGCAGATTTGCAAGCTCAGACTTCATACTAAATTTTTATAAACCAGGCTCCACTTTAAAACAAGAATCTTTGAAGATTGTTGTCATAAATAAGCATTACAATACCTAATCTTCTACAAAAATTAAAAAAACTTAAGTTCAAATTGTTCTTTTGCTCCAATAACCATAATAGCAAAAATACACATTCCCAGAAGGTTACTAGAATCTGTTGCTTTTCTCAAACCACATACTGCATTTGAGCAACAAACTACTGCACTCTTAAAAGCTAACAGTGATAGGACACTGAAGAAAAGCGACTACTTGTTTAAACACAACTGGAACTCATTTGTCCATTGCATGCCACTTACATTACTGCTAATTTTTTGATGCATAAAATATCAAGATCTTTAAGTGTCAGCTATTAAAACAAATCACTGAACAGTATTTTTCAATTTAGGACTGTGTTTAATTTCAAATAGAAAACATGCTTTTTAAAAAATAAATTATTCACTAATAAGAACCCAGTATCAAGAAATCAAAGCAATAATCAAGTATTGTACATTTTTAATACTGTACATATATTATATATAGTTTTCTCATATTTTAGGTATTTATTTCTACATTGAAAATCATTAGATTGTTTCCTTGATAAATTGAAACCTTAAAAGCCAATATACCTGTGAAAGCAATTTGCATTACTTTAATTAAAAAGATACAAGTGAATACAACATATGTACAGAACTGTGGAAATCAATCTATAAACGACATACATTGAACCAAATTGTCCCTGCATATTTAAGTACAGATCTATTTTGGCAATGTGGAGGTATATCTTTTATCCTGTTGCAAGTCCTAACATGTAAGTAGGAGGCTTCAAATATTTGCATTCTTAAATGTTAACTGAAGAGCAACTGGATTTTAAAAAAATTGCATTACAACGAACAAGTAGTACAGTAAAGTTAGTAAGTATTTTAATAGCATTCACATTTTTTTTAAAGTCTCTGAAATGGACCTGTACATCACTTTTATTGACAGAACATAAATATAAGAAGATCCCTAAAAAGACCAGAATTCGTTCCCAAACATAAAGTGCCAAGATGTGTATGGTAGTAAGAAGTTTCTTTTTCTTTTTTTTTCTTTTTTTTTTCCTTGATTGAGCCAAGAAAGGTTAACACAAAGGTTAACCACAATTTCAACTAAAATTTTTTAAAAATGCCATGTGCTCCTGTGCTTCAGCATTCAGATCTTTTAGAAGATTCAGGCTGCTCTTCTAAATTCACTTGCAGTTCATTTTGACATTCTGGAGTCTCACCTTTGACAGCTAAATGGATAACTTTTAGCCACTTCTGTTTCAGTTCCTCATTGTCTGCAGCAAAGCTGTGCACAGACTTGGACTGGGTCAGTTTGAAGCTGTGGGGGAGGTCAGCACTTTTTGGAGTGTCATCCACTGTGTAGCCCAGAAGAGGAATTGTAGCCAGAGCTTTTACATCCTAAGAAGAAGAAGGAGTTGTTATTTTTTAAGAACAGACAACAAATCTATCCATTACTTCTCATTTGCAGTACAGTTTGGTGAAAATACTTGGATCTTTCCTCCACTCCCAAGCTATTTGCTGTGTCTTCCTCAAATACCAGTGACAAAAATTAACTAAAATCTTTCCCATTTCCCCTGTACATACCTGTGGAGCACCATACATGTAGAGCACAAGAGCCTCCTGTTTGGGTATGACACACCATGCCTTCTGCCAGGGCTTGGACTTCTCCATGTACTGAAGAAAGCTACATATGACACTGTTTCCAGAGACTTCTGCAGATTCAATCTAGGAGACAGTAGAAAGCATAAAAAGGAAACTAAACTTTCCTTCAATAAAGACTAAAAACAGAAAGAACAAGAAAGCAGCGATGTAAAGTTATAAAAAATATATTGCCATTCACATCAGTTCTTGGATAGTATCTGCAAAAAAATCTTCAGGAAATACCCAAGAAAGATTATGAAGGACTGGATTTATGGAGAATATATATATATATTAAACATATGCAATCACAACACACATTCCCTTAGCATATGCAATCTGTTCCTTTTTCCATCAGTAATTTTGGATTATAGACTCCTATGTCACTCCAATTTTCATTTTGCCACCACAGCCTGCCTTTCTCTGTATCTGAGCATCTACAACAATGTCTGATTTCCAAAATAACACCATGTTAGGCACTGAAGTGCCACTAACTATCCCACTCGACAATTTATCTACTTAGACAGTCAAAATATTACGACAGTATCAAGTTCAAACACATTTTTAAGAATAATCATTCAAGCACTAATCCTAGAGAAAAGATTAGATTAATTGCTTAAAATCTGTAGACTGAGTAAAATGCTACTCAAATTAAATACTGAACTTGAGATGATAAGAAGAACACAAAATGATTATGTGTTAAAATTTCCATTGACCTTGACTTTTCAGATGCCAAAAGCTGAGGACAACCTGAAAACTTAAAGGCCCATTTTATACACTGATCAAAACAGTATCTTACTACTCAGACTCTGAAGGAAGAGCACAATTCTCCCCATTCTCCTTGTTTCCATTCCCAATTCTTTCAGTCTGGGTATATATTTTTAAAAACCAACTGGTAGCAGTGGGGTTTGGTGTGATGAAAGCTTAAGTGCAGGAGAAGAAAACTGAAAATTTATAAGGGAAGGTTATATTTTGTCACAGGAGCTGATGTAACTGAAAGAAGCAAACAAGTTCTAAGGTTTATAATTCCCTTAAAAATGTAAAGTTGCAAAAAACAAAGCACTTTTGCAAAGGTGAGTACAGGAAACGAAAATCTATGAAATTATATGAAATTGATCCACATACTTTTTATTTCTCAAAGCAAAAATCAACTCTGCAATTATGCTACCATTTTTCACCTACTGATGAACCAAAAGGATTGCAGCTATACATATATAATATTTTTGAATGACATACCTCCAAGATGCCCTTCCTCTTCTTTTCTTCACTGTCTGTACAACCAATTATAACATGATAGCAATCCTTACAGACTTTGTTCAATTTATTGCCATCATATTCGAGATGTGCTTTGTAGTCAGAACATTTCCAGCAAACCACCTTAGGAAAAAAATACATATAACATTTAACTATTTATAGAAGTTTATTAAAATATAAATAAAAATTAGGATTAAGCTATTTTGTAGTATATTTTTAATTATACAGAACAAGAAAGATGTCTTTATAATATGTCAGCAATAACTTATTTGAAAATAATGATTTTCCAAATTTGTGCCACTACTTCTTAACTAGAAGTGCTTATTCCTATTTACCTGGTGGAAATTTTGTACTTTGCATAAAATCCCATTCAGCTTTTAATTATATCTGTAGTTTCAAGTTAGGTATAGAATCAGAATATAGCTCAAATCGTGCTGGCAGTCTCTTTATATGCTAATCTGAAAAGGTACATTCACCACCTGATTTTCTGTGTAACCAGAATAAGGTTATGAGATTAAAAAAAAACCTACAATTGAGATGACTTTTTAATGATACAAGTCTGATAAAATCAGAAATGGCTACTTTTTTAACTTGCCAAGAAATATTAGCATGTTTAAATGTATATATATACCTATACATATAAAATTTACAATTTTAAAATCAAATCATAAATACATAGAATAAATAAGTCAATATCCACTGATTTTTTCCTGATTTTTCTTTTCAGTATATATGTAAGTGAAATGCAAGAGAGATATCAAGGTTGTTTCATTAGAATTGTTTTTTCACAGAATTTTTCTTTCACATGAAAAAAGATGCCCTGAATAAAAAAATGTGAGTGAAGTTATTTCAAGAAAGATAGATAGATAAATGGACTTGAACCATTAACACGTCTGAACAAAACTTCATTGTGGACCAAGGCTTTGCAGGGCTAATCTAGATCACCACCTCCATCTTATACCTCTAGACAATCCTAGTTAAGTATTCCAAATTAGTCACTTCTGGAAAGCCATCATTGCTAGCCCAAATTCACTCCCATGAAAAAATTTGAAATTAAAGCACAAGGAGATGTGATAGAACTATAAAAGAGGGAAGTAGTTAGGAGTCTAAACAAAAAGGGAAATAAAAAGGGAGGGTGTGCTTTTAACATTAACAGAATTTTAAGACAAAAAGATCTGGGGGAAAAACCCTCTATGACAACTGCAAAACCAATAATTTAGAGCTTCTGAAAAAGTCTCTAGTGTCCTGTAAAGCACAAAAGCAGCGTTACGAATGCAGCAAGCCCTCATACCATATAAAAACATTAGAAAGGAATCAGACAAGACACCCTGTACCACAAATATTAAACCTGAGCTTGTGCTACCATCTGGTGGAGACAGGCAGAGCTGCTGGGTAGCAAGAGAAGAAAGCACAGTGTGTTTGCTGTTCTTTTGTTAACTTCTGAAAACTGACAAGTCATACTGCTATTGCCTGATGCTTGCTTTCAAGCTGGATGTGTTACTGTAGCACCCCACAGGAAAGCAGCAGCAAAACTCTCTCCTCACCCTCACATTCCCTCCTTCCCTGATGCTTTGCACATGTTCACACTTACTGAACCCAGCTGGGAGCAGCTCCAAGTTAACCTAAGGAAAAACTGCAGGGTTTTATGGTCTTTTGGTGGAGCCAACCAGTGCTGCCTGAAATAATGCTGGGTTATGCCATCTTAATATGGTCCTGAAACTCTTTATATTAGTAGAGTTCTCTCAAAATTACAGTATTAACAATATATTGTGTGCAGGGCCTTGGGACATTATACACAAGGGTACATGCTCCCAATGACTAAAGCAGGCAGAGGGTCCTTGGTGGTGTGCAGAGCTGCTTCTTGCAGCTGCAAGTGCAGCAGCAGACTCCACAGCACTGGAACAGGCTGCCCAGGGAAGCTGTGGATGGATGCCCCATCCCTGGAGGGGTTCAAGGCCAGGCTGGATGTGACTCTGAGCAGCCTGGTCTGCTGGAATGCATCCCTGCCCACAGCAGTGGGGGTGGGACTTGTCACTGTGATTTTTTATGAAAAATCCCTTCACCAGGATTTCTTCTCCTGACAAGATGAGAAACCTCAGGTTCTCCATGTTTTGCTGCTTTGGAATGTGATTTGGAGAATTGTTTACCCAGCATGTAAATTGTTTTAACTTAATGATCAATCCCAGTCCGGCTGTGTCAGACTCTGTCATGAGTTTTTATTATTCATTCTTGTCTAGCCTTCTGATGTCTCCTTTCCCTTTCTTTAGTATAGTTTTAGTATATAATTTTCTTTTAATATAATATAATATCATAATATAATAAATCAGCCTTCTGAGAAGGAGTCAATTCTCATCTCTCATCATTCTCTGACTTGGTGTCAATTCTCATCTCTCATCTCATCCTGGGGACCCTCACAACACTGCAACAATTGGTGACCACAGGGACTGGGTGGTGTTTAAAGTCCCTTCCAACCCAAGCCATTCTAAACTTCTAAGATGACAAGAAGCCATGAGAAGCCAGGCAGGTGCCTGGAGACCCTTCAGGAATGCTGAGCAGCTGCAGCAGGGGGATGTACACTCACGTGTCCACATGCTCTGCAGTGGTGCCTCCTCCTCGTCAGCGCGTTGAAGGGCTCCTTGCACTTCATGCACATGGTGACCTCGTTGTCCCGGATCCACCTCGGCGCCCTCTTCCCAAGCTCAGCATTCTAAAGGAGGGCCAGGAGGAGGAGAAAAGAATTTTAAAAGCCTGGTAAAAAACTGCACAGTACTTGAAATAAGGAAAATAGTTATTCCCATCTGTAGCAGGCCCAGAGCCTGTAAGACTTCCCTGGTGGTCAGAAGCCTAAGACAGGAAACGCCAAGTCATGGTGTCTGGACTAGAAGCCCCTCTCTTCTGCCTTCAGACCCCTTGCTTATCTCTCTGTAAGACTATAGGTAATTTTCCTTTAACCCTTGCTACTGGACAATTTCCAAAACCCCTGTACCCTATATAAAGAGCTGCTTTTGCCCAGCTCAGGCAGAGGAGCTGTTGCTGAGAACCTTCACAGAAGATCTCAATAAAGACACCCCTGTGGAACCTCACACAGCCTTCTCCTCTCTCTCCCTGCATCTGCCTGCCTAGGCACCTAGCAAGCTGAAGGGCTGAAATCACAATGAGCTGATAATCACTAAAGAGCTGATATTAAGATTGCTAAGGTTGCCTGTGGCTAAGATCTGCTTGGGAGCTTGGACCAAGCAGGTCAGAGCTATCCGGACCCCGTTGTTACTCATCCTCTGGAAAGGAAATTACAAAACATAGCTCAAGATGCTTTTTGAAATCTATAAAACAAATAACAAAGAACCCAGTCAAAAATCATGATGCATCACTGAAAGGGTGCTCTGTTACGTGTTTCAAGAAAGAAAGAGGCTTGTTTACAAGATTTGGCATTTTGAAGAAAAACAATTACCAACAAGATGACTGCTTTGTGATTACTCTGCTTTAAGAATGATGAGCTTGAAAACAAAGTTTCTGCCAAACTTTTTCCACTTATTGAAGAACACAATGGGTATTAAGAAGGTTACAAAGGAATGAGAGCAGCTTACAGAGACTTCAACAGGCATGTCTTCATATTCTTTAGCAATAGCATTTCTGAAAGTTTCATTCCTCTGCTGGAAAGCTTCAATAGTACTCTGAAGTGCCTAAGGAAACAGTGGAGAAATTCCTCAGACATGGTAAAATTTAAAACAGACTCTGCATTCTGACCAGTTATTGATCAGCAGAGAGAAGGCAGAGACAGAAAACATTAATATTACTTTTCTGATTGCTTCAGTGACAAAATGTTTAGAAAATAAAGAATGTAGATGAGTTTACCTTTATCCATTCTTCTTTATCCTGTTCAGAACTAAAAGAAATATTTGACACATTAGTTTGAGGCTCGTTTAGGAAACATTATTCCACTATCAACAACTTCTTGCAAAAGCCACGTAACTCTTCAGTAAATGTCAAGAATTTAAACAATACTAATTTTTAACTGTCCAATTAAAAAAAAAAAAAAAAGCAAACAAAAAAAAAACCCAAACAAACCAAACCAGAAGATAAAAGTTAGAAACATGAGAATTAACACTTCAGTGTATCTGGCTCTCCAAGAGTTGCCTCCTCCTTGGATAATGTGTTGGGAAAAAACCCTGCTGCACCATGTAATACCAGTCATACAAAAATTAATTTTTCTATGGATTGCTCTGAAGGATGCCAAAGAGAACCTTTACAGCATCTCAATTAAAACAGCTCCCCACCTGTTGTTTTGCAGTATTAGCAGAACTTTTAAGCTGGCAGAAACCTAAACTACTGTTAGCCCTTCCCACCTACCATCTGCACATGAGGAAGATGAAACCTGTCCAAGCCAAAATCATTCTTCCTACTTGCTTACAGTAAAAACAAAAAGCTGGGCTGTTAAGCATAATACCTGACCAGCAGCCTTCCAAAGAAATAATCTACCAGCTGTTTAAAGACAGTAATTGAAAATGTACTTCAATAATAGTTTGAAAAATAAATATAATCCTCCTACTAAAGAATATGCCAAGAGTAAATTAAAAATTATTACAGTGTTAAATACAAGTTCATTAATTAAGGACATTAAGGCATAGGGTACACACACTACTCATGCATTGATAAAGATTTTTCTAATATAATTTAACTTATTCCTTCGCAGTTTTGTACAGACTTAATGTATTCTAACTATGATCACAAAGCAAAAGATAAAAATCTGTGCTGCCCTCACCTAAAACAAATTAATGCAATAAACTTTCTCCTATAGGTAATGTAGGAAAGCTAACAAAATAAACTTACTTTGCTGTATCAATTTTCTTCCAATTAGAACATGCTTCAGAAATGATATAGCAAGATGCCACCTTTCACCATTGAAATTGGTGTTATTACTATGGCATATATATTATTATAACTATGTATTATATCTATTATATTATATGTATTATAACTATGGCATAACAATTTACAAAATATTTAGCAAGATATCACACAGTAATTTACAGCAGATATGACTGACAGCCAAAAACCTGTCCCAGAAATCTTGCAGATCTTAGTGGAAAGGGTTTTTTTGTGCCATTTTTCAAAGTATACATTTAATTTGAAATTGAATAAAAGTGTAGGTAACTACCTAAATGCTGTTCTCTTTGCACATTCTCTGCTGTAACTCTCATTAAATATTACACGTTTCCCATAAAGGCAAGTAGCTTGCAAGTTCATTGGCTAGCAAGTTATGGTTTGTCCCCAAATACATAGTGTCAACACAGAACTATACCCACCACGGACATTTTCCTGCTTATTTAATCCTTGCCTCTCTGCAATGAAACCCTGACTGCTAAGAATAGGATTTTTAAGCAGGAGAGAAGGAGCATCTTTTTGAGTCTAGATAGGGGCAATTTAGCCTAGGCAATGCAAAAAGGTGAGGGGAAGGTAACTCTGCAAAAGGAGGATACAAGGACTAATATATTGGAGAGCAGAAAAGGTGCCAGTGAGAAGAGTGCACCTGGAGGAAAAGGACCCAAGAACTAAGAGGACACCTTGCCTTCCAGGAGGAGGTTGATACTTGAGGCTGGAAGAAAACAAGTAGATGGGAAATGGGGCTGAGGAACAGAGGAAAGCAGATGCTCAACTACTGCTGCAGAAAACTCTGTTCTGTGGAGGTAAACCCACTGGGAGGGAGAGCTCTGTTTGTTGGACCTGCCCTGAGGTGAACAGACTCGTTGGTACCAAGGCAGCTCAGATCCCAGAGGCACCAGTGATTATCACACCCAGTGTCCTAAAACACCTCAGTCAGACAGGCTGCCTTGGCACTGCCCTCAAATTCCCAGCCAGCCCATTCACAGCTATCTTGGGCATTTCTGGAAAGTTAGCCAATGTGCTATGCATCCTAGATGCATCTTCTGCTCAGGGAGATTTTTGGACTCACAATTCATGATTTTTTGCCAGCCTAGGTTATTTCCAGAACACCAATATTAAGATGAAATCCGCTGCCTCGTTCTTCAAATCTATTAATCCACTCTTCTGTGTATGTATATTTGATCTCAAGGAACTGGCTAAAAAGACTGCTTACCTGGCCTGCAACTCCAGTGTCCTCTCTTTTCCAGACACTTGGAAAGTGTGTGGATATTCTTCATTATGGGTTTCTATAATCTTCATGCCATCTATGCCAACTCTGGTTCGAACTGAGTACTTGGATCCTACCAGGCTGAATTTGGGGACGCAGTAGAGCAACATATTGTTAAACTGGGGGGAAAAATAAACACGTGGTTTTGCACTAAGAAAAACACAGATAAAACCACAGTTTGTCCACTGAGAGCTGGACAATATCACAAAGCTAGACTTTGGTGGGTGAGAAAGCAGGTTCTTTCCTGATCAGCTGGCACATGAGAAGACCAAAGCTCTAATGCAAGAAAACTTCTCTTTCTTTAGGAATAGGATTCAAGGACAGCTTCAGTGAATGTAAGAATAATTGCTCTGCATATGCAGCAGTCTTCACAGTATTTATTATCAAACTATACTCAGACCAAATATTCTATGCCAATGTAAAGCTTTTCTAACCGAATGTGTTCTTATGCCCCAATTCTGCAAAACCTACTGTAAATTGTAGAATAAGGACTTTACCCTTCAGTGTATACATTTATATTTAAGCTGTAGCAAAATAATTTTGTTTTGTACAAGTTGTAACTAATGTTATTCGAAGACATTATTTGTCTTTTCTCCAAGACAAAAGAACATTTTCTGAAGTTTTTTTTTCCCCTGAAACCCTCCCTATCATAGCAGGGAAAAAATAGTATGGAGAGCAAGACAAAGATATATTCCTTTATTAAAGCAGAACTTTAAATAACGTTTAAATGTCTAAAGCCGCAGCCTAGAAGCACAGTTATTAAATCAGATATAAAGTGTTTAATTTTCTCACTTTTTCCCCTCTCATTTTTCTCAAAATTAATTATTGAAAAGAAAAATTCACTTCAGTTGAAAACTCACTTCAGTTGAATCCTATTTCATAGAAATCCTGATTAGAATATTGCCTAGTCTGTATCACAGACACAGC
Organism: Geospiza fortis; assembly: GCF_000277835.1. Lineage (NCBI taxonomy): Eukaryota > Metazoa > Chordata > Aves > Passeriformes > Thraupidae > Geospiza > Geospiza fortis. The sequence continues at coordinate 6,490,391 of NW_005054326.1, read as the reverse complement.
ACATTTGAGCTTGTCACATCTCATATGAAGGGAATATTATTTAAGTCAGCTGTCTGGCCCCAGCTGAAGGCTTTGTATTCTATGATTTCTCCTTTTGTTTGAAGAACATATAAGGAGGAGCTGTGCCTCAACATCCTGTCACTGCCCTTTATTAACCAGAAGAGGGGCTATGCCAGAGACCCCTGAGCAAAAATATAGCAGCAATTTTCAATGCATGGAAGCAACAAACTCCACCAAACCTTCCAAGGGAGCTGTAAGGGAGCATGGCTGTACTTTTCAAACTCCAGCTGAGAGGATGACCTGCCAGGATAAAAAGCTTCCACAGAACCATGAGACTCACGTACTGGGACCTCAACACCCAATCCATCAGGGAAAAGATCCTAAGCTTTTACATTTCAGTTCAATGAGGATTTCAAAGTTCTCAGCAGCAGCAGCCGCCATACTCACCAGGAAAAGGTAGCGCTCTTGGGCAGACGTGTTGCGAGCAGCCAGTTTAAGGATCTGCCCTTCTTTGATCAGCTCATTTGAAGGGTTCACGATGTCTTCCTCTTCTCCCAGCATCTCATAGATCTCCAGCAACTTCTTTAGATTCTCCTTTATGGTGAAAATACAGTTATAAAAGTTATTAATTGAAAGCACAGGTCCTGATGCAGTTTAAATTAAATGATGGGAGCTGGCATAAATCTGGAGACTGTTAACCTTTGAAAAACATATTTATACCCAGCATGTGTGGTGTGATTGATTAATTTAGTTGATAAAGCCAGAAGTACTTTTAGAAACATCATATCCTTGGTAATTTTTAAAATGCAGCTGTTTATACAGTCTGCATTATTTCTTGCCCAAAACATCTCACATTTCAATTAAGATCCTATCATCCCAGCCCAATCAGGCAGAGAAACAATAACTGCTCTCTACAAACATTGTCCTGCACTCACAGAAACAGATAAAGCATGGTTAAGAGTTCAGTGCAGTATCAGTGATTTGAACCAGGAGAAGAACCAAGTATGACCCATTTTGCACTTGAGAGAATTTGATGCAATGACAGATTCTGTCTATCATTTCCAGGAGCTGTATAAATACATTAAGTAGGAACAATCACTTTGACCCAAGAAACCAATTCTTGCCATTTTAGGGAAGATTTGCAATTCACTCTCCTAGTTTGACCAAATATTGAAATATAATATACTGAAAAGTGATCAGGATAACAAGGATCATTTACCATCTTTCTTATTGCACTATTTGAGTGACTTGCTGCAGTGGATATAATTTCCAGGGATTCTAGACAGAAGAAAAATAAAATAAGTAAAACCAAAAAGCTGTACTTTTACTTATTTATGTACTACACAGGGGGGGAAAGGGGGGGGCACTGCGGTGATTCTACAAAAATGTTTGTTGCTTTTACATAAATTACAAAGTACAATAAATTTCTTCAGTTAGCAATAAAAAGAAAACAAGGTAAAGTGGAAGGCATAAAAAAGTCAGGTACCAAATAGAATCAACAATATGGAAGGAAGAAGAGAATTACTGCAGTTTACGGTAGCACTTCAAGTATTTAGAATCACATTTTTCTGAGACAAGAACAGTCATGGTTCTTTCCCTCCTTTTCTCAAAGTCAGAAAGTCAAACTCTAGTTTTTCATTTGAAACAGCTCATCTTACAAGTGTTTACTGTAATGGTACTAAAAATGAAATATTTAAAATAATTATCTGGCAAGTGAATTTGAACACTCCATGCAAATACCTTGAACTGTTCTCATGTAAATACAGAGAGAAATTTAAAAGTGGGCTGTACTTTTTCCCTGCAGAAGCTTAAAAATACAATGAGCCTAACTTCACTTTTTTTACAAATAGCAAACATTCCAAATGTGCATAAAGCAAACCAAAATGCCAACAAAAATAAATTAAAAAGCCACCACAAGCCCTGATCACCTGCAAAGCAAACAAATCAAAACCTGTGCGCTATTCCAAAACAAAAGTAAAACTTCTGTGCTCCAGGAGAATACTAAAGGCTTTATGGCTTTAAAATTAACTTCAATTCAAATAATTTTTTTTTCAAAGAATGCTATGATTCCACTGAAGAAATTCTATCATTCTTTTCATGGGTAATTCTTCACTTGATCTTTCCTCAAAATATCTTTAATTTACATTATCCTCTTACTAATATCTTATTATAGCTCCTTTAATGGCCTGAAGATATTTACTTTCAGCATCTTTCCAGTCTAGGGAATCCTGAGGCAATTTCCTTAGGTAGTCCTTTAGAAGCATCTCGTAGCGTGGAATGCGTTGGACTGGTTCTAGCATGTGATGTTGCAATGTCAAATTTCCACACACTTTTTCCTTCTAAAAAATTGTAAACATATTTCAATGAAGCAGGCAAAAATGTCATTACAATAGCATAAAATAAAAGTAATGGTTGATGAAACATAAACAATGTATTTTGAGACATGCATGATAGATCTTCTGAAAGAACTATTTCACCAAACCAGATAATCAGAAAATCTTCACAAAAAATAACTACAAACTTTTCTAAGTATTTGACAGTCTTACCAAAAAGTCTTACAAAAAAAAAATCTTTTAAACTCGAGTGTATTTTAAAATAGGATTATAAAACACTCAAGAGAAATACTTCTAAATTAGTAAGAACAGTTCATGACCACATATATAAACAATCACTCTAATGGGCTACAAAGGTATGTTTTACCTATCTGAGGAGGGAATGCTTTCTTTCAGTTTCATTTACAATGTCAACTCCCTCAGCAGTGTCCCTCCCTCATATCTTAAGATGTATATTCATTTCCATAATCTTAGATGCAATTGGATTATAAAAACAAAAATTACATTAAAACCTACATTGTTTTATTCCCTGGTTTACAACCAAAAGACCCCACAGAGCAGTAAAATTTAAGTAGAAATATTCCATTCTATTTCTAAGTGTTTAGACTGCAGGACACACACTGCCAATTCCCAGAGATACCCCCAGGGAGCACCAGAGGGTGTGAAGCAAGCCTTTGGGAAAGACTGGCATCCCTGGGCTCTTCAGCTGCCTGTGCTCAGCGTTATTGTGAGAAAACACAATATTATGGCATGCAGTGCAGGGATCTAGGGAAGCACTGCCTTTTCACTTCATCCAAAAAGGGTATTTACTTTGGTGTTTACAAAAAAATGCACTATTTTTATAATCTTCAGATGTTTCAGCCTTTACAATTTGCTTCTCTACTTTGCAGGAGAAAAATCTGGATTTTTGTGGGTAGGTTGTGCACATACACAGGAAGGAGTAGGGAAAAATGCAGTGTGAAGTGGATAAAAACAACTGCCTTAATTCTAAGGCATTTGGTATTTAATTTCCTCCTTAATCCTTTTTTTCATCCACAAACATGTATTTTTATATATTATTGAGGATGTCCACTATTCTCCCCATTACCTGAATGTCCTGGATGATGAATTTGAACTGAGGTGACCGCTCAGTCCACGTTTTCACCAGTTCCATCGCGTTGTCAAAATTCTTCACGTACTCGCCGTACATCTTGAGGAAAGGAGCCAACTTCTGCAGAATATCTCCAATCCTAGGGGTGGTGGTCCTGCAAAGTAAGAGGGTGGAATCTCAGAGCAAAATGGAAAGAAAAAAAGTCACTCAAGGTTATAAAAGGTTTCAAGTGTTTAACAGAGAATCCTTCTGTTTGGGATCGCCTCACATGGAGTTCCAACACAAGCATTAAATCTGAATTCATAAGGAAAGAGTGTTTGTATCCCCTTTGATGCTGTACAAGCACCACAGGTCATATAGAGGACTAAAATAAGAAAATCTAGAAAGTGTTTGTATCCCCCTTTAATGATGTATAAGCACCACAGGTCATGTAGAGGACTAAAATAAGTAAAGCTAGAAATTGAAGACATGAAAGATTTTATTTACAAAACATGGCCTAATTTATTTTATCTGCAGCTCCTTACAATTACATTATCTTCTTTTGACCATAATTTAATCCTTAAAATATCTAATCTGTGGTTTGGTTTGAGGGCTAAACCCTTTCTGTACAGCTTCCACTCTGTGCCTTGTATAAACATAATATTCTATAAACATATACATATTAACATTTGGGTTTTAATTACTAATTATCTAAGGAAACCTATGAAGGAAAGATAATCCCTTGGATTCCAGTCTTTTGTGAGAACTTTCCCATGTTTTTCCCAATTCCTGATGGCATCTTCAGATAAAACAGAATAGTAAAGTAGCAGATGGAGAGGCTGAGCGAAGCTGCACTCCCAGGGCACACAAAAAATGTGGAGCAGCACACAGGCACCTCCAAGAACTACAATAGGAAGCACATTTCATGTGTCATTTTCAGGGACAGACTCAGAAATCAGATGGATTCCAAAAAGTCTGAAATCAATGTTCTCATAGCAGTCTAAAGTGAAAAATTTTACAGCCCACTTCAACACGCTTCTCCGAGAGAAAAGCTGTGCAGAACAGAAAAGTTATACTTCAACAGTGAATATTGCAGGACTGTCAGAAACTGGTCCAGCTCCAGCTGCCTCTGCAGGGCAGAGAGTTCCTGTGTAAGACCTGGCAGATGGCTGGGCAGCTGCTGGGGCTGGCAATGAGGGGACAAGACAGAGTAGGAAGTTGGTCTCTAAGTCATGCAGGGCTCTTATGTTATTCCTAAGTATCTGCTACTGGTCATCCTTGGGTCCAGAAGACTCAGGGTATTGTATCTAACTATCTTGTTTGATAGCCTAGTGAAAGGTCTCCCTGCCCATGGGAGGGGAGTTGGAATTAGATGATCTTTCAGGTCTGTTCCAAGCCAAACCATTTGATGACTCGATGGCATGGGATCACTGTTGTGCTCTGTCAAACACTTTTCATGAGAAATATATTGCAACAATGCTGGTTCTGGTGTTTTCAAGCCATATGTTGTAAGAGATATTCAGCTCCAGCTGTTGCTCAACTCATTCAAAATGCAGCTACCAGACAATTTCACTTTCACTTGGTAAGTTTAGATTCACACTGCCTTTTCTTCCAAAAAAGAATTTGCTTTTGATCTGCTTTACATATTTTTACATATTTTTACTCTAAGTTTTCAATTTAAACCACAACTCAAGAAAAGGTCAGAATTTTTTTATCCAGCTTTTTTTTTGCTGGAAGATAAAGAATAATAGAAGCACATAAAGCTACCCATAGAACATACTTCATTTCTTGTGTCTAATGAGAGGAGCTTCTGAGAAGACTGTATCTGGCAGAAGCTATTATTCCAGACAATTTCAGAGACCAGTGATGGGGAGAGAAAATTACCCCAGATTTTACTTTCAGCAATGGTCAGAAAAAAAGCTGTCTTCAACTGCACCCTTTTTTTTAACTCCTCCCAAAAGCACAGTGCTTCAAGGACATTTAAACAGGCTGTCTCAGGTGCAGCCCAAAGGTTGTTTTCACACAATTTGGAAAAGATAATATCCTTGTGATGCAATTTATTAGCTCTGCACCAAGAGTCAAAGCTTATCTGCAAAAGCACTTTTCAACCTTTGAAGCTATATAATTATACATGCAATAGTAGTGAGCAGTTTAGCATTTTGCAGATATGTAAAGCAAGGCAACCCATATTCTGTGCTCCATAAAGTGTCTAGAGCAAAATTTTAAGATTACACTGTGAATCTCATTTCAAATTACACAGCACTGCCATAATGTGGTGTGAGCTGTTTTTTAAACATCTAAACTCCACTTCTCATGAACATGCACTCTATTGTAATCCAGGCATTGGTATTTCCTATCAGATTTTTTCAACTTCTGTTAAAAGAAATGGGTAGTTTTTACTTACTCAAGTCATTCTGCAGGGAACTTTTTATATTTCACAATGCTTACATTTTATCACTTCCTTGCATTATAGACTACACAGAAGTACCATGTGTTTGTGCATGTGAAGTATTCTATTTTAAGCAATCATCATTTAAAGGGGAATGATCTTACAGAGTCAGAAGATGTGCTGTCTAAAGCACCATTGTATGGTCTAAGATTTTCATATATATCACAAAAAAGCTTTTTCCCCCCCTCATTTTTGGTGAGTTTTTTGACAATAAAGGAGCTATATGATATTGTAGCTGGGAATTATGTATGGACAAACACTTGAATTCCTCATAATAAATTCTAGATAACATAGAATATAGGAGCCAAACAGGTGCTGAGGTGAAATGACTGGTTGAAACTGTATTTACCATTTCTTTTTAAATTAGGTTATCCTTTTTCCCAAAGAAGGTAGGGAAGCAGCAATGGTTTCCTTTTTTTTTAAATTACATAGTAGAGACCAAAAATGTATGGCTATGTCTTAATATGTCCAGAATCACACACACACCAAGGCAGAATAAAGATACTACATCTGTATATGAGTATTTCACAGTAAATTTAAACCTGTTCTATCTTTGCTGGCTCCAAATAGAGGGCAAGAAAAGCTGAGGGGGAAATGGCCCTGAAATATATCTGGCATGGATTTTAATTTCAAAAAGAAAACTAAAACACAGAAGAAGAAGATTCTGTCCTATATTATTACAAAAGACAGTAAAAATAGAGGTTACTGTACTTCAGCATTATCATAAACCACATATGTGTTATTTACCTCAACTTTGTACTCTGTACAATAAATTCACCAGGTAGCACATAATTTGAGTCTGAACCCCTAATTTAGCAAGATCATGAGCAATCTCACTGGCTCAGTGAGATTACTCATGATCCATGTCCTTTATTTTGAGCAAATGATGCCAGCCCTCTGCTGAGTCAGATCCTGCGGAAGAGTGGAAGAGCAGATGTTCTCTTACTCACAGTGGTTCCTTGGCCTGGAGAGCTTAATGTGAAGATACTTTCCCTACCTCAACCCTGCAAGAGAGTTTCTGTAGACACAGTTTTAGAAGTGTATTAACCAGTGAATTGTCTCTTACCATTCTTGCATTCTTTTTTCAAGTTCCGGAAGTAAGAATTTACTGTGGAAGGCATTTATTGATGAAATGTTGGAAAAGATTTTATTAATCACTTCAGGTGGAAACGAACCTCTGTTGGCTTCCTCAAGGAGTCTGGAATAGAATACCTGCAATACAGAAAAAGAGCCACAAACCTATCAGCCTATTTTATTTAACCATAGGAAGACCACCTATCCACCCCTCCTGCTCCAGCTGAGGCAAGACTAATATTTCAATAATGCAGATGGGTAGTGATTAATTCATTCATTGCCTTTCCCTCTCTGGAAGTGAAAAGCTTCTCCTCCCTTTACCCCACTTTTGTTCTTGTAAGCCAGGAGAACACTGCAGGCAGGGCTGACACAAGGAGAGCCAAGCTGAAGCAGTGCCATTTGGGAGCAGCTCCAGACATTTCATCCTGTTTAAACAGCTAGATCATCTCAGCTTTCCCAGTCTTCCAGCAGTATTTTCCACTCTTCTGTTCTTTGCAATTAGGATGATGTCTGATCACCATTAGCCCCAGCACTTTCCTTGAATGCTGTATCCCCTTATCCTTTTGAAATCAAAGTAGTTGGCCGACTATGAGTGGTCCCCATGTATCATTTAAAGCACAGAAGGGACTCAGTTCTGAGTGGACTATAGTCTCTTTTAAAAATAAATATATTTTTTCTCCTTCAGTAGGCTCAACCTGACTAGGTGCAGCTACAAAATGTGCATCTGTTAATATGCACATCACAAAAAACCCATGCTTTTGGAGAGCTGCTGTCCCTCTGCCATCCTCTCCCATCCTTGAACAGTTTGTATATCCCTGGAAAGGGCTTCAAAAGTCTGTGTAAGGACTTGCAAAAGAAGAAAAGAGTCTGAAGACAGCAACTTTGATCACCCCAACTGTGACAGCTGAAGTGTCTTCAAGGGAAAAAAGCCATTTTTCTCCACATACACTCTAAAATATGCCAGTTTGACACATTGCCAACAGGACAGTTAATTACTTTGAAGACCGTAAAGATTACACAACTTTTTAACAAAGTTCAGAAATATTACAGTCCCTTCCTAGTCTTCTGCTTTCCTCTCATTAGCAGCAGTTGAGCAGCTGTGTTTGAAACTCATTTTTTAGAATTTTCTCCAGTTAATATTTGAAAAACAGACATAGCAGTATTGCACTTAAAAAGCCATCAAGGAAAATAATGGTACATTACCCATCAGAAAAATCTGTGCAGGAAGTAAACATATTTTTTTATTTTTAAAGTTCTCTAAATCACTTTTTTTTCCCTGCAATATTTTGGCTTTTAAAAGTTACCATACATCCATCACAATGTGGGTCTGCTGTGTAAATCCACTTTCTTGAGGACAATTACTTACATCCCCAAGCAGCCTGAACAATTATTGTATCAGTTGAGACTTTTTACTTTTCATCAACTGTTTGTACAAAACTTCTGCACTAGACATGAGAAATTTAAACTGCAGACTCAGAAAAATATCTTGTAGTAAGGCAATACAAAGCTAGAGGCATCCAAGTAAAGTGTATATGAGTTGTGTGGAAAGCAAACAAGACTTAGGAAGGAAAATTCTCAAGTACAGACTTTTAGGTTTAAGAAATATCAGCTAGATTGTACAAAGCATGGGTCCAACCCTTTCCTTTCAGGAACAGTAATTTCTATTTCTAAATATGTCATGGGAAAACAGAGGATATTCTTTTTGGAATGGGCAATTTCTAGGTTCTTTGGGACTACAGAAAAATTCTGATTGGGTGGTTCAAATTAGAAGGATTTAGTAATTTTCTAATGAGTGGGTGATTGCAATATTCACTCCAATTCACTGGAAGCCAAAACATGCTTATCCATCCTCTTTGTTGGCTACCAGCATGATTGCTCAAAGTGACATCCCCACACACAAAACATAATGCATTAATAGCCACAAAATTCTAATACTTATTAAAAATATAGCACTCTTAAAATAGAAGCAAAGGCAAAACCGTGAGGCAACAGAAAATGACTGACTGGAAAATCAGCAAATTGTGAAAAACATGCCACATCTCAAGTAATTTATACCCACACTTATACATAGCCATTTGAGTGAATTCAAGGCCACACAATAAAAGCAAAGCTGAGAAAAATGTACCCCATCTAGGAGGTCCAGTCGGCTAACGTAGGCCTTTTCTGTTTGCAGAAGTTCATTGGCAATTTTGTGACGTTTCTGCTCATCTGTCTCCTGGAGGAAAAGAAGAGCAAATCTTAGGACACTGAAGAAAACATAATTTAATAATAATAAAAAATTTTAAAAATACTTATGACTACCTTATAGTCCAAAAACTGAAATACAAGTTTAACATTTAGTAATAAACACCAACTTTGAAAAATACATAATTTCCTGCAGTTTAATCAACACATACAAAAGTCAGAGAATGTTAAAAATCAGTCAAATTGCGAAGCAAAATTCAAAGCCTAGAAGATGTAGTATTTTCCAGTTTGTGTAGGGATCTTTGCCAAAGCACCAACTCCCTACTCAACAGATCAGCTCACATCCTGGTAACTGAGTACCACTGACCTTTCAGAGCTGGAGGAGCTGATTTACAGAGTAAGAGGGAACAGATGGGAGCACTCAGTGTTCACCCCCACCCCATTTCAGAAGTTATTTGAACAGTGTGTTCTTTGCACGGCAAAATTATAAAAAAATGTGGTACAAAATGTTTTATGTTCACCAATACATTCATTGCTGAATAATTGTTGACTGCAATTAGAGGACTCCTTCATTAAGTCTTTATGGAAGTAATTTTTGCATTTTAAGGGAAGTTTTCATTTTAAAATCTTTTATTCCACAAAATATATTTCTGGTTCTTCTGCTGAACAGAAACTTAAAACATTCATTGAATTTTCAGTATTAAACTAAATATGTTAGAATATGTAATTGTAAGTTGCTGGGCAAAATTACTCCAGAACAAACAATGAAAGGACAACCTTCTACAATGTCAAAACATTAGGGAAATGCCTCAGGCTTGCAAGTGTCAGGCTCAACAAACTGACACTTCCATTACAAGGTTCTTTCTCCAGATCTAGTGATAGTCTGTTCACATTTAACGACATCAGAGTCTTTCTGAAATAAATGGCAGTATTATCACAGTGCTTATGAGAAACTGGTAATTGCTAGACAAACCATAAAAATTCTTCATAAAAAAAATAAAGAGGAGAGCTTGAGAGAGTGGTTTCTGATTTCAAACTGCACACTACTTCCCACAAGGCTATGCTAAACATTTGCAAGTACCTTTACAAAAATTGTGTAAAGAATATTGAATATTAAAATACAGTCATATTTAAAGCAGTTCAGTGCATTTTCCCCCATTTTGGTATTCAATAAGTATTCCAAATTTCAGCGTATTTCAGTTCTAATCTGCAGTGTTCACAGTTGCACTGCTACACGGCAAACCTCCTCCCTAAAAACAGCCTTTCAATAGTGACTTCAAAGCTGTTCATTAAATCTGTTTAAATCAGCATAGCAACCACAGTAACCTGCAGAACAGTGTTTTAAGTGCTGTCAAGAGACATTGCAGGGAGCTGGAGGATTAGCTATTACAGCTACAGCTTGCTGCTTAGTGCAGCCATTTACAAAAGATCTCACATGTGGACTTGAGGCACAAAACCATGGAGGTTACTGGTTCCTCAGTCATTTTAGGGGTTTTTTCTCACCCCAGAACCCCACTTTCTCCCTGCAGCAGTGCTATAGAAGCAATCCATAGTTTTTAGAAGATTACTTGAACTAATTAAGAGAGGGAAAATCATGCATAACAAACGCAAAAAAAATCCCATAAAACAAAGTGAGCCCAGATTTCCACTCCTCTCAGTATCAACCTTAGACATTATCTTAATTCTTGAACCTGCACCTCCTTTCTACATCAATTGCATGACCTGACAGAGAGATCTTCTGTGTGGGGGAAAGATGCACATCACAGATAAGTTGTATTTTAATCACTGTGGCGTGTTCTATTCCAGCACAAGAACACCCACCTACAGGGTCAGATCAGTGCAAAATAACAGAAAACTCCACTACTGCTTTTCTTTCAGCACGTCCTCAGTGGGGAAGCAGGGGATATTGTTGAGGGGAACTTCAGGGAACAATTATTTCAAGGAACATTTTAAACTTCTGTGACAATCTATAACACATGGCAGCTCAATGTATAAAACTAAGCAGAAATGGCTACTGTGCTATATAGAGAACATTTACATTACACAGGTACATTTAATCCCTGGAGCAAAATATCAGCAGTGTGAGAGACCAAGAGTTGCATCAGCAGGGACTGCAAACCTGAATCTCTACTCCAATGCTTACAGTAAATTTGTCAGCTGGATCTAGTTCTTTAGTACAAGGCTGCTAATCCCTAGAATAATTATATTACTATGTATGCTTAAAAAATTAAAATAAGTGATTTTGAACTCTGAAATTAAGAAGAGGTGTGAAAAATGCTGGTGAAAGTATGAAGCTTCTTATTATCCAAACCAAACAAGAGCCATCTCCTGTCAAGAAAACTGTACCTGCCAACATGACAGTGATGCGTATGATTCACTCGTACTCAGGCATAGCCCTTGCCCCGAGGGATTTGAAGGAATATATTAAACAACATAGGCTGAGAGAAGTAGAGTATGAACAAATAAAATTTAAATTACACTGTGCTTGTTTCTCACACAGCAACCTAAAAAGCAGAAAGATTCTGGTATCCCTAAAGTAGTGACTGTTCACAAGAAGATTTATGCATCTATATTGGTTGCTGAAGACAGACACCTTTGTTCCCTGTATTATTCCTAAAGACCAAAAACTGTAGTATCAAGAAGCTGGTAGAATCTCTCAAGTCTTTCAACAGCAAAACATTTCTTGGCAGAGAATTAACTTTGCAAAACCAAAAATTTTACCCTAGTTAAACTGAAACATCACCCCACATTTAGAAATCCAGTATCCACACCAGGTTTTTGCATCTGAAACATCAGAGCCCCCAGCATTATCATTAAAAGAAGACATCATATAAGGACTTTATTTAAAGATGTTCAGTGGATTCTTCCCCATCTGTGGCAAGCAGACAGTCTATATCCCTGTTTCCTACCAGTCTCAGAGCAAACACTGACACATTTGTCCTCTTGTCCTCAGTGAGCTGCAGCAGCAGATTCCCCACAAGATGTTATTCAGGAAGTTAATTGATTGAGATGTTCTTGTGCTATTCAGCCTCTGCAGTTTACACAAACCAATTTTTATGCCAGGAGGTGTTTCTGCTGCAAGGCAGGAAAGTTTTAACTTTTAATTGTCTTTTTGCTTGTTATGATTGTGTTTCATTACCTTCAAACTATTCAGTAAATAAGTGAAATAAAGAATACTCTACTCTGGCTGTTTGGGGAAATTGTTTCAGATCACTGCCAAATATAATAAGTTTTGCTTAACTTTTTCCAGAACCTGCAATAATCTGTCTTTAGTCACATCTACAGTGATTGAGGGGAGAGGGAGGGGAATAATTGCAAGAGCAACACTATTTCAAAACAAGCCTTCTTTTCCAAGTCCAAAAAATAATTTCTGCACTGGTTTTGCACCAGTTGCCAATTTAATTCACCCCTTCCAGCTGTGGATTTAGGATTACTTCTACTGTACATGTACACATTTCCAAAGAGAGAGAGCACCACTTTCTGCTCTTTCCTGAATTAAGAAATATGACATGCAAGAGAAGATACTTTGTACCCATATCAAAATACATGTATCTGACTCAAAGTTTGACTATGACTCACATGCATCTGCTCCTTTTGCTTTTATTCAACTGTACTTACATTTTTAATCAAAAGGGCAGGAGAGCGCTGTTATCCTGTGTGGAGCAACTTCACCTGGACTGCATCCCAGTTTTAATATTCTATAATGACTAAGTAGGCATTTAGCAAAATCACAGATTGTCTAATGCTCTTAATTCTTACCAGCGTGTGCTTGAACACAGAAACTGCTTAAAGCTCTACCAGAACTCTCCTGTTGCTCATCATTCTTCTCCTAATCCAGACAGCGTGGCAGCAGCTATTTAGACCACCACAGGGCTGATTTCCATCTCCAGGTTGCATTAATCTAAACTAAATCAGTGTTTGATTCTGTAAAGGGCGGCAGACACACTTCTTAACCCCACCAGAACTAAAGGGGAAGTCCTTGCTGCACAAGGTATCTCAGGAAGGGTTGCTGTGACCCAGCTCAGTTTTACAGATTCAGTTCTGCGTCAGTGCAAGCTTGAAAGGCATCCTGCATGGGTATGTCCTGGTTTTGTACCCTTCAAGCACCGATGAACAATATATACATCTAGTTACAGTCACATTACACCTCACAAGCTGACTCAGTGTCAATTTAAGACAAATCACATGCGCTGGTCCCAGCAGCTCAAAGACAGGTTTTAATGAGATTGCTGCCATTAGCATTTGCCCAGTTCCTTCCTGAACTTTAAAACACAACTGCTTCCCTTTTCAGCTTTTTTCTTGAAAATGCTCCCAGCACCTTACTGCGTGACTTGGATTCAAGCTTAACATTGTTGCTCACTGGGAATTCAGCACTTTATAGGCACAGAGAGGGGAAACAGGCATTACCTAACAGGAGACAGAAACATTAAGACAGGTGTGGTAGGCCAAAAGTGCCTTGGACTGTACCTAGGCTTATGCTTAGGTGGGGATCATAACATTCATTACTGGAAAAAAAACATTACAGAAAAAAACCAACCCCTAAAAAAAAAAGAATAAAACCACACAATCCATCACTTTCTTATCATTACCCAGGATATTTCATCCACCTGTCCCACTCACAGAATTTACCTCCAGGCATGTGACCCCCAGCTAACCAAACTCAAGGGCTGCAGTGAGCTGCTGCACGTGCACACCTGAGCAGCAGTGAGGAGCTTTTCCAGCATCAGCTTTTTGGCTCTGTGGTGAAGAGGAGAAGCTCCCCTTGCCAAACAGGGGACGGCTGGACCAGAACAGTCAATCACATTTACTGCTTTGGTACAAGGAGGCAAACTCACAAGTAAACTTTCATAAGTGAAAAATATGCACTATTTTTCAGCAATTAATTTCCCAAGACAGATTTCCTTCCACCCACTTACTTCACTTAAGCATTTAAAATCTCCCTCACAAGGGAGCTCAAATTCATCATAAGTTGTCCTTGCTAAAAAGTCATGTATTTAGTATACCCTGAACATTGCATCTATCTGATCACTAGCAGACTGCCACTGCCTTTCCAGCTTTGACTTGACAACTACATCCAAGTTAGGGATTCACACAACTCTTTTGCCTGAAGCTCTGTCATTACAGTTTAGTGCACATGGCATTTTATTTCATGTACACCACTAACATGTGTCCCTTTTAGGCTAGCACAGCTGAAGCATGGTGCTAAACAGGCACACATATTTGAATTACACATTTTTCAAACCTCAGATAACTAATGGGGAAAGAGCCAAGAGGATGAGGAGAAGAGCAAAGAAGGGGAGAGTATGGGAAAAGGCAAGCAAGATTTTTTTCTCATCTTCTTTCAGAGGGAAAATAACCAAAATATTTTCAATTTCTGACCTGCTCTTGGAAGCCTATTTTTGTAAATCAAAACCTAGAGAAAATACAAAAAGTAGTGATAGTGATATACCCGGAATGAAAGCATTTCCTTCTTTACCTTTATTTCTACAGGTTGATCTTGTTTACTGCTTTCCTCAGCCGGCTCCTCCTTGACATCACCATCAATTCCTAGAGTTTCGTTTTCGGGTGGGAGCAGCGCATCACTGCTGGGAGTCCTGTGGCAGCTGTTGAGCATCTGCTCCTCACAGGCAGCCACACTTGGCAGGGACTCTCTGCGAGTGCTCTCTCCTTCCCCGTTTGTCAAGCTGCTGTCCATGGCACCGTCCGGGGCAGGGGTGGACGCGGCCGAGCCGCGCTCTGGCGATCGCCGCTCCTCTTCCTCCTGCGCCGCCACGCCGTTGGCCGTGGGCAGCTGTGCAACCTGAGTTCTGTCAGTGTTACTGGTTCCCTGTGTCTGTAGTGAGTGCTGAGAGGGGAGTTTTGGCTGAGGTGATGGTGTGGACCCATATCTTCCTTGAGATTTAGTGATGTGGAGAACGGAGGGATCTTTCTTGAAATCGCTAGGGTTCAGTGAGCTAAAAAGACCAAGCAAACAAAGCATTGATGAGAGGAGAGTTAAATATGGACTTATAGAAAATCCTGGTATATGAAATAGGAGAGTTACACCACATAATCAATTTCTCCCAAAAAGTCTTCTTCTTCCTGTGTTAATATTAGGAATTCTGAGACCTGAAATGCATTAAAACACTTACAAACAAGCTTCTCTTACCAGAAACCCAGACCTCTGCCCATTTTGAGCCATTGCATCCCTATGTGTCTCGAATCCAATGTGTATGGGAGATTTATATTGGATATTAGGAAAAAATTCTCCACTGAAAGAGTCATCAGGCATTGGAACATGTGGAGGTGTTCACAGGGGTCAGGATGAGGGAAGAGACGAGAATGTTGACTCCACGTTTCAGAAGGCTTTATTTATTATTTTATGATATATATTATATTAAAAATATACTAAAAGAATAGAAGAAAGTACTGCATCAGAAGGCTGGCTAAGAATAGAAAAAGAATGATAACAAAGGCTTGTGACTGACCAAGACAGTCCAGACAGCTGGACTGTGATTGGCCATTAATTAGAAACAACCACATGAAACCAATCACAGATCCACCTGTTGCATTCCACAGCAGCAGACAATCATTGTTTACATTTTGTTCCTGAGGCCTCTCAGCTTCTTGGGAGAAAAAATCCTAAGGAAAGGATTTTTCAGGAAATATCATGGCTACAGGAACAGGGTGTCCAGGGAAGACTTTGAGCCACCATCCGTGGAGATGTTTAAAAGATGTGAAGATGTGGCACTTGAGGACGTGGTTTAGTGGTTTGGCAGTGCTGGGTTAACAGTTGGATTAAGTCATCTTTTGCAACCTAAACTTTTCTATTCTTAGCTCCATGAAAGAGAGCAGGAAACCAAGAAACTGGTAGAAGAAGCAACTTGCCCAAAGTGTCCCAGAAGGTTATTGGCAGAAATGGAGCAAGGCTTGTGGTTTCCCAAGTCCTAGTCCACTGCTTAAACTAATAAATAGCCCATTCCCTAACAGCTCTTTTATTATTAAAAATTAATCAAACAAAATCAATTAAGAACATATAGCATCCCTTTCCTTAGTTCAGAATATTACATGAGGACCTTTACATTTTAATCTCATTTCTTTTCCAGTTTCCCTAGTTAGTAATGTCCTTTTTTCATGCTGCATCTTTTCTAAAAATCTTTTTCCTCCACAATTTGTGTCTGCTTTAAACATATTATCTCTTGTTCCCGACTGTCCTCTAACTATTCCTGGTATGGACTTCCATCTTCTGGAAGGATGAAAACTGCTTACAAACTGTACTTTTACTCCTTATTTATAGGATACTTTACACAAATGTCGCAAACATATTCTGCACTTTTGTGCACACAGATCAAAAATAACTTACACTAGCTTTATCTTCTTCCATCACATAACAAAAAAAAAGTTTAAATCACTTTTTTTTAGTTATGTAAATGTCGTCGGTTGGACACAAGATTTTCGGGGTGAAGGAAGAGACGAGATGGGCTCCATGATCAGAAGGCTTGATTTATTATGTTATGATATATATATATATATAATATTTATTATAACTATACTAAAAGAAAAAGGAGAGATTTCCAGAAGCTGCTAAGCTAAGAAAGAAAAGTAGAGAATCCTAACAAACGCCGCTCTCTCAGACTGCGTCCGAGAGAGCTCAGTTCTGCATTGGCCATTATTTCTAAACATCCAAGCTGGGCCAATCCAGACGGACCTGTTGCATTCCACAGCAGCTGATAACCTATTGTTTACATTCTGTTTCTGAGGCCACAGCTTCTCAGAAGGAAAAAATCCTAAAGAAAGGATTTTAGTGAAAAGGATGTCTGTGACATAGTGATATGAATGAGACTGAGGTTATAGATGGTACTTGATTTTCTTTCATACACCATATAAAGTGTGACACATTGCAAGCACTGTTGCCATCTTTTTTTATTATAGTTGAACCTACATTCCTG
>NW_005054326.1:6453606-6471408 GCF_000277835.1 Geospiza fortis | reverse complement strand
TATACATAACTAAAAATAACTATATTTTTAATTAAAAAATATAGTTATTAAAAATAACTATATTTTTTTTATTAAATAAACTTAACTCCAGGATAAAATTAATACATGTTTTTCAGTTGCCTGCACAAAGACGTTTAATTAACTTTCTGACATGCCTACATGCTTGTGGGCTGTACAGACTAATGAAAATAATTATTATAGTTGACAATCACAGTTTGAAGTTCATGAACATGCTACCTAACCATTTCAAGATCCTTAATTAAATTGAAGTTCAGTTTCACAGAAGACATATTTTGTGGGTTGAGCTCATTCAAAAAACAAGGAATTACCTCCACTGCCAAAGCAGGATAATCCAGAACCCAGCATGCTAATCATGAAAGTTTCTCATAAGCAGAGATCATAGACTTGAGTAGAATTTAGTCATTGGACAGGTATTACTGGTGTACCTAATGAATGATGCTGCCAAAAAACAACTCAGTTTCCCATAGTCCACAAAATGTCCCTACTTGTAAAGGTCTATCAACAAGAAAGTTTTATTTCTTTAATAATAGTTTCCTTTGATTGCATAATATGGAAGAAGTTCCTGCACAGCACAGCAGGCAGGTCCAGGAGGAAGAAATGTAAGGCTCAGTGGTGCAGGGCACAACGAACCTTAAGAGTTTTCTTTCAGAAAAGATTTTTTTTTCCTATGGATACTGCACTGTTTAAAAGCTGGGTGATGCTTTGGAGGAAGACTAGAAAACAGAGTGATAGCAGATTAGAGACTGGTGCTAAAAGAATTCACAGGACCTCCAGTGCTGCAGTAATCTTGTTTTCCCATCTCTGAGAACCTGTCATCACCAAGTGCAAGTCTCTGCCTAATGACAGAAGTTTCTTGCAGATGGAGCTCTGAAATTATTTCTATTCCGATGGACAAACCTACTTTTGCAATGCTCAGCTGCTTCCATATAAAGGATTAAATTTCACCCATCTTGAGAGGAAATTCTTTCAATGAAAGCCTTTTTTACTCTGGCTCCACAGCAGGTCATGCATTCATGTACTCTGTTGTACATCATTCATGCACTCCCACGGGGGCATCCCTTCTGAGATCCAAGGGATTTCGTGTCCCAAGGGAACATGAAAAAAACACATCCAAACCTTGCAATGCACAACTGTCACTGGACAGTTTCTTGAGCTGTTCCTCTGTCATGGGCCTTCTGGAAAGTCACTCTCTGTACAGAGCAGATGTATTTGAAATTTCTGTTTCAGAGCTTATAATGCCTCTTCTTAGAGATGCATCATGTGCATCTAATTAAAGTCACCCAAGAAGCACCATTTTGTGAAAGCAGTGTTGGCTGTTGTTCTTTTTTCCCCAAAGTTTCAAATGTTTCCCATAAAGTACAGAATTGAAACTCAAGAACAATGAGCTTTTCCACCAAAATCACAAAGTACTACAAAGCAAGCCATTTAGGGAATGTATGCCATACCACTACAAATAATTTGTAGAGTTCACCCTCTTCACATGAACAATTGAAGAAGTTAAGACAGTATGAAATTAAAACCAGTATTTCAGGTTTTTCTATTTGCTCATAAAAGTATTTTTTTCTCCTTCAAGAAAAAAAGTATTTAATATTAGCTTCAATATTAAACTTATTTCAAATTGCTGACATTTTTCAGGTTGTTTTTAAAATACAGCAGGTTTATTTTTTTTTCTTTTAAAGGAAAATTAGGAATGATGAAAAAGCCTTATGAAAATGCACACCTTGTTAAGCCAAATATACAACTGGCTCCCACTATTTCAAAACACATGCAGTTTTGCCATCAAGTCCTTTAGCAGGGATAGGACTGAGCTCTACCACAGTACCAATGTTCTTCCTCACAGTGATGCCTCAGGTTTTAGCTTTTATATTTTTCAGATTCTGTACTGTTTTGTTGTGTAGTTCTGAGCTTCATATTAGGGGATGGTAAGCTCTCTTCACAGATAGACTGATAGACAAAATAATTCCTTCTCTAGCTGGGGACCAAGGACAAATGATCCAAAATTCAGGCCCCAGAGAATAAACAATGTGGCCTGAAGAGGCAAACAAGGAGGATGGGACTTTATAAGCTGAAGCTGTAATTGGACAATTAACTCCAATATGCAAATGGCCCAGAACTTATAGAAGCGTGAGACCCTGTGACTTGATTGTCCACTTTGTGACCATTTTGTGTTCATCTTGGGTGTAGCCCTGGCTGGGCTCTTGTGCTGCCCAAGGTAGATCCACTGAGGCCTTCTAATAAATCCCTACTTTTTTCTTTAACTCTGCCTAGCCTCTGTTCTAGGTCAGCCTTCACAAGGCATCAACAGCTTCAAGTTCCAACAATCCCCACACAACAAGCAGAGTTAAAAACCAATTCAAATTCTATCACATACCTGCCTCCCTCAAAACGGTTGATGAGATCTGACACTTTACTGGACTTTTCCTTTGTGACACTAGAAACAGCAGCAGGTGTATCTTCCTCCATTCTTGGTTTCTGATTTATTAAAGCTTTATGCCTAGGGGTTTGGTATGTTGCCTTCTGCAGATGAATTGGCTTTGGAGGCACTGCAAAGAACAACAACAACAAAAATCAATCACTCGTATTTCTTTGAGTTTCTAGAGTACAGAATCATAGAATGGTTTATGTTGGAAGGGATCTTAAAGATCATCTAGTCCAAACCCCCTGCCATGGGCAGGAACACTTTCTGCAAGACCAGGTTACTCTCACAAATGAGATTTTTGCATAAAGAACTCATGGCATCAGTGAAAAAGAGATACTCTTGGCTTTATTTAACCTTAAAGCTGCTTTACAAATACAGGGACTTCATATAGTTCTTCATGCACTGTTTAGTATTAGGGATCTTGTTCTATTTCTTGACTAAAAGCTGAACCATATGCTACTTTAACAAGCTAGAAAATTAGGGAGTTTTCTTGTTTTCTTTCTGTGTGTTTGTTTTCATAGTGTACTGTAGGAAATACATACGAGAAGTTTATGATTACAGATTTTGTAATAAAAAAGAATTAAGCAGAAAGGAAAGAGAAAGGAAATTGCTGCCCCAAAACTCTGGTGCTCTCAATCTTTACCTTATCCCTTGTGACCTCAGTAATAATTATCAGTAGAAAAGGTATTTGCCTTCAGCTTTAAAATTCCCTTACTCACTGAACCTTTGTCGAATTATACTGCTGAAATCCTTCCCCCCTGAAAACACTTTTTTTTATTCTTGCTTTTTCCCCATCCTTACCAGAAGTCCTTCTAATTAGGTTGTTGATGATCAGCCACTGCTCAATACAGCAGTGACTAGAACACAAAAGACAAGGTGACACATGAAGAAACTGAAGTCACAGCACTAAAATCTTTAAGCAACCATGCAGCATTTGTGGGCAACAAAAGCACATCACAGACTGGGCCCAAATGCATTCCACCTTTGAGCAATGAATGTCCAGCTCCATCAAAAGGAGAGACTCAATGGAAAAGGACCTTAATTCCTGAGAACACTTGCTCATTCCCACACACATCCCCAAAACATACAAAGTGAAAGGGAGCAGTGAAAGCATTTGACATGAAATTGGAAAAAATTATTGAAAGGCAGGCATAAATTGGCAGGAGTAGGCAATATCCTGCCAGTGGAACCAGTGCCCCAGGGGCTCAGGCACTGCTCCACAGGCGCCACATTCCAGTGGGACACAGGCACTGGCCCTCCAGCAACTATAAAACCTGTCAGTGAGCAAGCGAAGGGAAAGATGACTTGAACTGGCTTTTTTTACCACGCTTGTGGTAGGGACAAAAGCTCCAGTACAGGATACACAATAGGTGGATGTGGAAAAGCCATGTTCCTTGCATTGGTGATGCTAGAATATCTTCCTAACTTACCCTGGAAAACCCATGCACCACAGGAATGATCTTAAATCCCATCAAGTGACATTTGAAAGGGATGTTGAAAAAATTATTTCAAATAAGTAATCATAGATGGTGATAAACTTGAAGAAACTTGCAGTTAAGGGCAATTTTTCATTTCTTCCCTTCATTTAATTTATAGGTAATACAGGAGGTAATGTTTGTCTGTGTTTCCAACAACCTAATTGCAGTTTAATGGGATTCCAGTGATCACTACAGTCTGAAAAGTACCATGAGAGATTCTGTACAGAAATAAATTTGCCATAAAAAGCTTTAGAGTTCAATCACATCAACTGCAAAGGCTGATAGATGAAATAATCAAAGGGAGAAGGAAGGCAATCACTGTAGGTCAGATGCTTTTACTGCGCATATGTGCACCCTCAGTCCTCGGGCTTTATATTTATTAACACATGCAAAAGAAGCAAGGCTGGGGAAGGATGCAGTAATGCTACCCTTTTGAAATAGTTATTTGCAACCCTGAAACAAGTAGATTGTTAAATTGTGCAACTGCTTCAGAGTGTGAAGTGACTGCAGTCCCTCCTGAGAAGCCCCATGCAGCTGCTGGGCTGCAGCTGCAGTGCAGTGGAACAGCTTTCCCCAAATTCCCTCTTCCCAGGGAGCTCGGGCAAGGCCTGGCAGAATGAGGCCAGCGAGCATCCCATAATTGTCCAAGCACTGAATAGCTCCCTGTGCTGACAAAGCCATGGGACAGCTGAGACAACGAGACACCAGCAGGCTGGGGAAAAGCAGGACGCATCATTGATCACAAGCACTGCCATCCCCTCGGGGGGGAGCTGGACAACAAAGGGGACACGGAGCGGATTTGCTGACCAGCACCACAGCCATTTGTAGGAACATTTCTTGCTCTTGCAATGGACTCTGTATAACCCCCAGTCCTTGGAGTTCTCTTATGCAATGGACTCGTACAGCTCTCCAATTCTTCTGTACATCTCATGAAATGTTAATATCCTCACAAGGATATAGTAAAACTACTAAACTTGAGGGAATTAATGTCTACTGATAAAGCAGAAGGAATTAGTTGGTAGCTATTTTTATACTGGATCCTCTGGGACAAAAATCAAATTCTAGGACATTTTGTTGAAGTGTCACAAACTTTTGCAGCTGAAAAACCACAGCTAAGCAGCATTTACGCATGGCAAGCAATGAGGAACCTCTTGTCAAACTGGACAACCCCCATATACTGAAAATCACTTTAATGTCTTCAGAAGACAACCACAAACCAAGCAGCCAGTTCACTTAGGCAAAATATTTTATTCCTTACTCCCTATCAGCACCTAGCAGACTGCATTTCCCCTACCAGCTGCTGCTGTAGCTACTATATGGTTCAGAAATAGTGCTGTGGAGAAAGAATAGTCACAAGATCAATGGAAAGAAAAGAATCAGTAGTGTAAAAAAATAAAGCAATCCACAACCCTCAAACCTTCCTGTAAGGTCAGCCTTGTTAACAGGGATTATGGAAAGCAAATTCTATTAATTCTCTCCTCAATGTACTTCTGTAGTGTTTTGTTTTAATCAGATTATTTTTCAGTGTGCGCAGAGCAAGGATCTTAGAGGGAAAAAAAGAGAAAAGACTGCCCTATTGTAGTAACCTGCATAATACGGAGCTCTGTTTGAGTGTATAAATACTCTTGCCTCTGTACTGCAGACTTTTGAGCTCATTAGGAGATATGAACTGCTTATTCTGCCCAAAAAAAACCTCTTCCATATACTGAGGTAGCATATACTGTACACTGCTAGCCAAAATCAAGATTTATGCTGCAGTGCCTGGCTGTGCATTCAACTTTGTATATATACCTAAGGAAATGTCAGGTAATGGCTCAAAAGGTACAACCACCTTTGCAGACTCCGAAGCAAAGGTAATTAATTTCTTGTCTTAGAAAGTATAATGTGTTCAATGGTTAAAAATGCTGCTATGCCTTAACTCAATAAAAATGAAGTTAAAAGTTCCTGTGGTAAGCAACTGCAGCTCTCCTGGCTGAGTCATCCATCATCACCAGAAATATCAAATGAGCACTGCTGAATAGATGCCAAAGATTTATACTCTTAAGAACAATATGAAGTAACCAGTAACCTAAACACAGCAGAAAGAGAGAAAAAAATGATCTTCTCTTTGAGATGTGTGTTTCCACGTTTTTGGTTCACGCCACAAGAAGAATCTTTCAGTAGTAAGTCAAGAGAGAAAACCAATAATAATCAGATGTTTTTTGTTCTCTCATTTGTCTTCTTCACAGAGATAATTTGGGGATTTGTTAGTTTTGTTGAAAAAAGAGACTTTGTAGCAGGTTTCTTAAAGGACCACCAAGACTGGAGAAGCCTACCTAGGAACAGCTGCCAGTTTTAGTTCAATTCACCTTTCACTGTACAAGTTTCATTTGCGAGTGAAGTAGAGTCTATATCTCACACCTTTAAGAGCTTTTTTAAGCCCAGACCACTATCAACTTTTAACCATAGACTATATAATAACTGAAAAAGGAATGCAGGGTTCATGCTACACAGCAGATAGGCAGCTAAAATTGACTGCCAAAGTTTAAATGTTGAAACTGTTGCATCCTAATCATTTCACAGTAGCACAAACCAGGCCAACTTTTGGAGTGGAAATTCACTTCCAACCCAAACAAAAAATGCCTCTTCAGCCTCAGCAGGAGATTCATAAGTACTCCTAGGCTCTCATTAGAAAAATTTAAATGAGCAACTGATGCACAGTCTTGAGCTGACAAGGCACTTCACTGCTTTCAAGTGTTGGCATTTCCACATATTTTGCATCCTACAATAAGACTGCCTGGTACAGACAGCAGTTTCAGTGCCCAGTATTTAGCAATTTGACATCATTAAAGAACTGATGCAAGAGGATCAATGAGCAAGGAATAGACGAAACTAGGAGGAAAAAAGTCAATTTTTACATGTCACTCTACATGAACTCTGCTATTGCAAGGTACCCAAATATTTGTAGGTAGGGGCAAATTTCAAATTATTTAACAATTTTCTTCCTCTCTTGTGGATTCATATGTGGTAGCATATTTTGCTATTTCCACTGACTGCCTCCAGTGTGGATTAGTCCACTGTATCAGGGAATGTACTGCATTGAGGCAAAGGCAAAGCAGCACATCTCACAGCTGGTACAGACACACAGACTGTGACTGCTTTGCTCTGCAGTCCTGATTTCTTTGCTCAACTCCCTCATCACCATTTCAGCCAGTTTCAGGCTTTGCTCCAAACTAGTTCCAAAGATTTTCCTGAATCAAACTCTGCTCCAGACAGAAATCTGACACATGAATTGCTGACTTCTTCATGGAAGGAATTACTGGGGAACAAAAATTGATAGAAGAAATTATTGAAGAACAAAAATTCTGCTATTACTGACAGTGTATCAAAGAGGATTTTTACTCCTTGAAATGCCAGGGGGCAAAAATTAAAATGAAAATAAAGAGTTTTATATTGGATTGTGTGCAGAAATTTATTCACTTGACCTAGCTACCCTGAGTGAACTGTTTCCAAATACTTAAACTACTTCTGAGAGACCAAGTACAGACAAAAGTACAGGGTTCACTTGAAGTGCAAGATTTTGAACATTTTTCCTCAATGTTAAAGCTCTATTTCCCTTAATAAAGCAAATATTACTGAAAATGGCTGTACCACAGCTACAACACAACCTCAAAGTCACGTTTGTATCTCTCATTTTAATTATTTTGGTAGGTTAGATGAAGGTCATTTTGCAGTTAGTTCCTCCACAACCAAATACACTGTCATTACAATTCAGGTCTGTCATCTTGTTTCCTCTCACTATTAAAGGCCACTTAGCATTTGCATGACTAGAATAATCATATGGAAAAATGTTTCTTGCTGCTATAAACCAAAAACATCTTTGCACCTCTGCATGAAATCTCTTTAAAAAATATAGTGGCCACTTTTAAACCAATAAACCAGAGCAGCCTAGTTTGCTTAGAACATTTGGTCTCCCAGATGCCTCTCTCACTAATTCTGGTTTCTTTTGCTTCAATTCAATAAAAAGCCAAACAAAAGATATAGTATTAAACTTCCATCTGATGCACATG
This sequence comes from Geospiza fortis, assembly GCF_000277835.1. Classification (NCBI taxonomy): domain Eukaryota; kingdom Metazoa; phylum Chordata; class Aves; order Passeriformes; family Thraupidae; genus Geospiza; species Geospiza fortis. The sequence goes on along the minus strand of NW_005054326.1, from coordinate 6,463,441 downwards.
CTTAATATTAATAAATGGAGAGTGAGCCATGAACAAAGGAGACACAAAATACTATTTACAACAGTATTATTGAATTTCATCTACACAGCTGCATTTCTTAAACTACAACACTATTCCTGGCTGTGGCACATTTTGGACTACACAATATTGACACACAAAAGGAAACATGGCTAGAAAAGAGCAACAACAGCTGTGTAACTTGAATGAATGGGGTCTAATAATATAAAACTCCTAATTTATCTAATAGCTAAAATTTTATAATAAGTGTGTTGGCTTTGTTTTTGAAAGGCTTTAAATCTTTTTATTGATAGCACATTTCTATTTATCCATTAATTACTTCTAAAATATTTTTCTTACGAAGAACACATGTTCCCTTTGCTGCAGAGAATTAATTCCAGAGACCTAGGAAATTGTGCAGAAAGGCTCCTCAGATAAGTAATGACTGGCAAAAACATCTTAGTTTAGTTAACAATACTGGCAAATGTTCTGTAAAAAACAAATTACACACACAAAAAAAAGGGGCTTTATTTTGCTCTCATTCTCCTGAAGTAAGCAAAATTTACTTGACATCTCTAAAAATTTCTTCCTGCCCTTAACTCTAAGACCAACTCAGGACTGATGCAAAATTCTTCAAGGCGCATTTTCCCATTGAGTGATACAGATATTTTTGGCTCCACTGCATGATGACTCTGTGTGATTCTAGCTCCTGTACTTGATTTAGATGTGCTCTACTACTGGGTTTGTATGACCAGGTTTTGGTAGCTGGGGCAGGGGGACTACAAGAGCAGCTTCTGTGAGAAGATTCCAGAAGCTTCCGCCATGTCCAACAGAGCCAATACCAGCCAGCTCCAGGAGGGACCCACCACTGGCCAAGGCTGAGCCATGAGAGAAGGGAGTAACACCTTGTGATAACACATTTGGGAGGGGAAAAAAGTTATTGTACAGAGATGATTGTGCTCAGAGAAGAGAGGAGTGACAACATGTGGGAGGAACAACTTTGCTGACACCAAGGTCAGTGCAGAAGGGAGGGCAGGAGGTGCTCCAGGTGCTGGAGCTGGGATTCCCCCACAGCCCATGGTGAGGCAGCTGTGCCCCTGCAGCCCATGGAGGTCCATGAGGTTGCAGAGGAGACCCATGGTGGAGCATGTGGATGCCTGAGAGGAGGCTGTGAGCCCATGGGAAGCCCACACTGGAGCAGGCTCCAGGCAGGGACTTGCAGACCCAGAAAGACAGAAGCCCACTCTGGAGCAGGTTTTCTGGCTGGGTTTGTGACCCTGTGGGGGATCCATGCTGGAGCAGGCTGTGCCTGAAGGGCTGCACCCTCCACTCATGCTGGAGCAGCTCATGGAGAACTGTAGCACACAGAAGGACACAGGCTGGAAAAGCTCATGGAATGAGCAATGTGTACATTACTGTCAGCTTTTGGTGCACAGACATGAAGTTCCCACCTTTCCACATACTCCTGCAGGAAGGCTCCTCTCAATCTCTTTTAGAACACCCTAAATATCTTCCCACTACCCCTGCCTTGAAGCCAGACTGTCAAACACCTCAGTTTAAAACAGTTTCCAAACCTCCCAGCTCAAACACAGCAACACTTTTGAAAATAAGCCAGAAATTACAGAATCACAAGGCATTTACAGAATGTTTGTATTTCAGCAGCAAGCTTGTGCCCCACAGTTTTCTCTCTTTCACAAGGTGCTGCTGAAATACAATACCTCTCAAGGTGCTCTGCTGCTCTCAGAAGTCTGAGAGAACAACTTCCCTAACAAAAATATTGGAGAGCACTTACCTTGTGGCTTTGGACTTGCAGCTGAGCGTGGGGACTGTTTGAGTGGCACACTTCCATTTATTCCCTGAGCCGCTTCGTAGCGTACATTCTGCTCCACAAGCCTGGCTGTGGCACCCGCTGCACAAGCTCTGGACAGTATCAAGGGCTTCGGACAGATGCTGCTGCCTAGAAAATAAATACACACAAGTATTTATATAGAAAATAACTAAAAGCATAAATACACACAAAAGTAAGAAACAGGATTGAGTGTAGGCTAGAATTACAACAAGAACATTTATTAGAGTGCTAACTCTCTACAGAGAATATTAAAATATTTAAGAGCATCTCATCCTAAAAACACTCTTTGCCTTTCATTGAAATTTGTTCTGTTGTTTAAACCTGGAAGGGTTGGATATGAAGAATATATTTCCACCATGACTAGCCTAAGCTCTTCTATAGGAACATGACAATATCCAACAGACATTTTTCCCATTTGAATTGTTGCTTGTTCAACAGAACTGGACCAGCTTGTTCAAAAGGACCAGCATTTTTGTTCATCTATTCTATTTCTGTATTCAAAATGTGTACAAAATGCTATATATTCAGAACTTATTTAATTACTTGATGGAAGGATCTGAAAATCAGCTAAACTAATTGTGTCTTTTTTGGTAGGAAAGGGACCTATTATAAGTATTAAAAAAAAAAAAAAGCCCAGCACAAATCCAGAAAGAAATTCTTTCTTAGCAGAATGGAATTTATTCTCATTCACAGGATAAATATGCTGATATTGATAAGAAATGTGGAAGAAGATATAAAATAAAACATATTCAAACAATGGAAACTGTAAAACTGCAATAAAAGCACTTATTAGAACATGATTGCAGAAGCCAAAACCATGCACTCTAGTTTTGCAGCTTAAAAGCAATTGGATCTCCAAATACAATGAAAACCCTGAAAGAATAGCATGAAGGACTTTGAGATGTCACTTAGGTCAACATTCATTTACCTCTGAATCAAAAAACTCCAGAACATTTTTGTGGGAGGAGCAAGGAAAAGGAGGAAAGCTCATTTATCATTTATTGCAGTGTTGTCATAATTATTTTCATTAAACAAAAAAATTAGGGTAGCGTTTCTGCACCTCTGTTTACTGTTGTTGTTTATCACCCTTTCCATTTGCTTGCCTTTGCTGGGTTTTTCTTTGCATGTTTCCATAAAAAGCAAATCCAAAACCCACTCAACCATTTCTTAAGGTGATCTTCCTACATCTTCTAAACAACAACTGGTCTGCAGAGTTTGGACCCTCTGGTCCCATCCAACTTCTTCTCCCACTGCAAATTCCACCCACCCCTAGCTACAGGCAAGCCTGATCTTAGAACAGCAATGGAAAGGGACGCTACAACTACTGTTCTATGCTGCTTAATGACTCTTCAGCATTTTCTGGATTCTGACAATACTTTCAAGGATTTATTCTTTATTTCCTGGAAGCCTATTTTTCCTGCTGGGCACTGAGGTAGCCTTGCACCCAGAGCTGCCCCTACCAACAGAGATTTCTGCAGAAGTCCATGGTGAGATCAACAATCCCTGCTACCAAAGCCCCAGTACTCGGTGATAACGCATGCACAACACCCACAGCAGCAGCACAGCATCTTCCCCTCTTCTACTTCATCCAGGCAGCAAGGGATCTCCCCAGAGCATAAAGGTGGCTGTTCCAGAGCGATGAGGATAATCTAACAAGGCCCCCACTCTACAGAATCAAGATCTCAGATGCCTGCAATCACAGAGGTTCCTTGGTTCTGTTTCCTGTGGTGTCACTCCCATCCACAAAAAGTTGTGTTGTACTACAGCAGAGAGAGCTCTGTCCCACAGAATTCCACGAAGCCCAACAAGGCACTTCAAGTGCCATATCCGTCTCTCCTGGGGGTGGGAGTTCTGAAAGCTCTTAGAAAGACCAAGCTCATGGTACAGGGTGTTGGACCAGCAAGTTTTCCTAGTCTCCATCTAGGAGCCGACAGGCTGGATTTCCCTCTCATACAGAATCCCATAAAAATACTGCTACAAATGAAGCAGTTTGCACTCTAAATGGGCAATTCTAAATTCAGAAACAAATTAAGGAATAACTCCTGTGGGATCAGTCGGTTGCACAAATTGGGTAGGCAATTGCACACAATTTATAAATCTATATTCAGATCAGTTATAAGTTTGCAGTGAGGGTCAAAGTGTGAAGGCTTAGACTTTTCTGAAAACTAATTGGTTTGCAGATTTGTCAGCCAACATGCTGCAAAATCCACAGCTCTGAGTGCAGCTCAGTAAGGGGCATTGCTGTGTCAACTGCTCAGGCCAAGGCTAAAAATCTCCATCAAAATATTACCTTATTTATTATAAGGATTGCCTCAGAAAATGAGGTTCTGCTATGGCCAGAATAGGAACTTGCTTTGCACGCACATCTTTATCAAGGCGTTCACACCTGTTGAAGGTTATCACTCACAATCACATAACGCCCAGCCAAATAGAACTGCTGCTTAGAATAGAGCTGCTCTGTGGTCAGCCACGGTCCCCCCTCCCTGTCACCTTCTGCTCCAGCTTCTGCTTCTGGCTACTCCTTCCCCTGGGCCAGCACCAGCCCTTGTTGCACTGCACTGTGAGATGGGCAGCAGAAATGGGGCAGGTGGAAGCTGGAGTGCGTTTTGGGTGGGTTTGACCTCACAGCAGCCCCAACACTGCTGCTTGCACAAGGGAGCAGCTGGGAATATGGCTGGAAGGGGACAGAACAGCTCTCTCAGCAGCAGCAGCCCTTCCTTAGACCTGCCTGATAAGATCATTTCAGTACAACCCCAGTTCCTCAAGCAGCTGTTCGGACTTTCATTTTACTTGATTTACACATGCACACGCACAGCCTTAATACAAAGTCCAGCAAAACCAGCAACACTGAAAAAAAATCTTTAATGCAAAAATAGTAGGTGGCCTTAAGAACCAATTTTGTTGTCAGCATCACATGGTCACCACTAGATTGGCAAATATCAGTTGCATTCAGTGGGCAAAAGCCATTTTGTAAAGCTTGTCCACTGTAAGACAGAACGGAAACACAAACAACAGAAAAGAGTGCTTCTCTAGAATGGGATTTTTGCAACTGCTTACAGGAAACAAAAGCTACAAGAAGTGTTCTGATTCAAGATGTGCTCTGTCTTCACACCAACAACCCAGCACAAGGGGCTGTGGGGAAAGAGAGCGACTTGAAATTTGTGATTGTTGTACAAGCCATTAAAAAAATCCTCCTTCCACTGTGGGACCCATGTTTGCTCGAGATGGACATGCTGCAGACATTTAACCCATATTTCAAACTAGTGATTTTGTTAATTGTGTCACATCCTTGAGCTATGTAAAGCTGGAATGGTAAAAGGCAACAAATCTAGCCACAGCATATTTCTATACAAAACTGAAAATTCTATGGGCAAAGTACATCCTTTAAGACCTGTGGAAATCTGAACTCGAGCTTCTAGGCAATGATGATGAACAATATATGAACAATGATGAACAACAGCACCTTCCAGGTGATGCAGACAATAAAACTGTGGCAGAAACACAAAATCATGGTGAAAATTCCTGTATCTAGTGTATTGTAATATATTAATATATTAATATAAATATAATATTAATGAATATATTTATATTTAATGTATTTATAAAACGAATATATATTTATTTTAATTATAGTAATATATTAATATATTAATAAAATCAAGTGTATTGTAATATATTAATACATTTTGTCATAACAAAAATCCAAAACGTGCAATATTCAGCCCAAATAATTGCTCCACAACCAGCAGCATGCATTTCAGTAGGGCTGCTCAGTTCTCAAGGTTTAAGTAAGCAGTAACACAGTTTGCCTTTTCAAAATATAGTTGTTGCCCCTTAAACACAATGTAAAATCCCATTAGATATGCAAAAATGCAGACATGCTGCAAAAACCTGCACCTTTTACTGGGCTGAAGTAGAACCCCATCATGATTAATTCTGACCTGATTAAAGAAACACTTGTGCACTTCTGCTACTCTCATGAATTATAAAAACTGAGAAATTTTACCTGAAGTCAGAAATGCCAGCATGACCAAATACTACCAGCCACTTGCTGTGTTGACTGGTACATGATTAAACCCCCCCTCTTACAATCAGGAATAATTAAATACACTGAAGAGGAGATAAAGGTGGGGAAAGATTTAAGAAGTGTAAGGGAGAAAGAGGTAATAATAGCTAATAGAAAAGAGAAATAAACAGGGCAAATTTGATAAGCACTTAATTACTTTGCTTATCATCTGCAAGGAAATGAGAAGCTAGAATGCTTGCAAACATGCTTGCATCTGCAAGTATGTTTGAAGCTAGGTGATGCATTATGTATTTTTTTCAGGGAATTTTAATTAGAAATAACTTGGATCCATGAACATTTAGACAAACAGCCAGCCAGCTTGAAGTGCCAGTAAGATTAAAAAATGGCCTATTTATATTCAGGAAGATTACACTAATGTCTTAGTATTTGATGGGTCCTCCATCAGCAGTTCCATAAGCCAATCTCAAAACCATTAACTCTTCTGTTGTATTTATTTTCATTCCCACTTACAAGCACACAGTGCTTCTCTGCTGCTACAGCACTGTCTAATTTTTACGGTCACTGTGATGCCACCCTTGTTCATGCATTCTGAATGAACGAAATGCAGTGGTTCTGGATGTAAACAAAATCTACGGGGGAAGTATTAGTCTCTTATGCCAAGAGGCAAAATTAAAGGATCAAAATTACTTCTCTTAAATTACACAGTTATGCATGCCCCAGGGGTTAAGTCCCAAGAGCACCTACCCCAAGTGGCTGTGGCTGTTCTACTGCTGGATCTTTTCATGCAACATCAATGTAAAACCTCACCCAAGCCAACCTTGGACGGAAGTGGGTGTTCAGCAAATGGACCCTGCCAAGGCACTGGCTCAGGCACAGCAACCAAATCAGACATTCTCCTGACCAGCTCAGAGGAGTGCTAAGCGGCACTGACACTACCACAGACTACTCAACCCACCCACCTACTCACCAAACACTACAGGAGCTGGCAAGGGCAGAGCAAGAGTAAGCAGCAGCTCCCTGGTCACGAACAAGAAGGCACAAAGCAGCTTCTCACTTACAGCACCACTTGTGAGGGCTGCGCCTGACATCCAGTACACGAGGTCACAGATTCTGCACACAGTTGTGTCCAAACCTGCCCTCAAACCTAAGCCTCAAGTAACCTGCTACTTCCCCTTCAGAGATTTATCCTTTCTGTGAGGGGAGCTGACACGCTTATACTGCTGAAGCACAGCCAATGCCAGTAACAACTGGACTAAGCTCAAATTATCTGAGAATTAGGAGTGTGAAGGAGGAGAGCAGGAAGTCTGGAAGTCAACATTTCTCTCATGAAAAAAAAAAATCTCCCTTCCTCCAACTCCTATTAAAAGCTATCATTCCAAGTTAATGACACAGTTATGCTCTGATACACCCTCACCTCTCCCACTGCAGTGGTGATAGAATTGTGAATGTTTTCAGCTTCAGAATAGTGCAGAAACCCCACACTGATATTCTGCTCTGGGCAGATGAGCTATAAAGATTAAACATCAGGCCAGCCTTTACTGTGGTGAGCCACTGCTGAAATATTGTAAATAGCTGACAACCAAACACTACAAAAAGAGAAAAAAATAGCTTTTGCTGAAGTCAGGAGGGCTGTCTCACCAAATAAATTAGTTTTCTTCCTGCAAGAAGGTGCTGGCCAGAAAAATAAATGGCAAATAACAGGCGGTTTAGAATTATATTTGAAAAATGGAATCTTGGCAAAGCATAGGGGGCAGATCAGGTTCTTTTAAAGGATTAGTTCAGATACCTATGCTGACAAAATGCAAAATGTAGGGTTTTTTTCTTGCAGAGCTATTCCCCAGACACAGGCAAAAATATTCTAAGTTTAACAGAAGAAGGTAGACCATTTTCTGTGAGTAAAAAGATCTAAACCATATAAAACCATAAAACCATATAAAACTATTATTTCTCACTGCATATAAACATTAATAGAATTCCCAAACCAATATTACCTGCCTCTCATAGCATTTTCTGGATGGAGTAAATAAATCTTCAAGTGAATATGATAGATATAAATTGTAGATTGCAAAAAGTACATAAATACTGCTGCTCTTTTAGTTTAATGACCCCTGTGAATGCACTCATAACATGTGACAGTGAAGTTCAACAGGAAACCTTACTGAATTTCAAAATGTCAGATCAAATACTTGCTATATGATACTTGCCAAGAACCAGAAAATATTTAACTTCTTGGTAAATATGGTACCTTACTTAGTAACAGAGAGCAAAGGTTTCCAGACCGTGGTATGCACAACAGTGTGTGAACCACTGGCAACAAATACACAGAGCAGCAACACAGAAGGAAAAGTGAAAGAAACTTCAGCAAGTTTAACTGTGGACAACATCCAAATTATTTTACAAGAAGAAACTATTTCTGAAATAGTTTCATTTTTAGTAAACCGAGGAGGGTTATGCAGAGCATCAGTGACAGAACCCAATACCAAATGTTCCCATATCTACTTGGTCTAAGATGAGACATTACTGCATTGGTTTGATTTGCAGGTATTTAGGAGACTTGCTCATTCCATGCTGCTTTTCCCATGTTTTGCTAAGCATTACAGTTGTTTTGGTTGGAAGAAATCAAGCATCTTTCTGATGGCAACTTTCATTTCTAGACTGAAATAGAACTTTCAGTAATTTCTACCAAAAAGATGGAGTTGCTATGGATGACACCACTTTGAAGTAGAATACATATTTATAGTAACAAATTGAAGATTATAAAGTCCAAGCTTTAAGATGAAGTACCAAAATATTAACTAAATAAGATTTATCAGTAATCCCCTGATCTGTCTCAGCATACAGTGAATCACACAAAGCAAGGAACTCAATGGTGAATTCACAGTCACTACAAATGTCCTGCCAATGCTGGCTACAGGAGGCAGACTCAGTGTGCTTCACTCTGTTGTCCAGTCTGGCTGCAATCTTTGTTCTTTTGGCTCTGATAATCATTTCCTTGCAGGCAAACCTGCACATCTGCTGGGAGTCTTATTAAAATGAGTCAACAATTAATGGGATTATCTTTCAACATTTGTTTCAATTTTGGATTAGCACAATAATATAACATGCACTACTGATGCTGTTCCAATAAAACAAAACTGTACAGAACTTCAAATGATTGTAATTTGAAAGTAGAAGCTTATATGACTGAGGTCCTCTGCCAAACAACACCATTTCTTCACTGAGGTTTTTATTACTCACCTACACTTGTATCCACTGTGACGATGGTTTTGCTGATGGTGGAATAGTTCATCAGCTATTTAATGAATAATGGGGGTTTCTTGAGTTCACAGAGAAAACAAATGTTCAAACCACATCTCCAGAAACACATGACTGAAGGGAAAGCTCCGAGTGCAAGGAGTTCTGTTCAGAGGAATAAATTACTCCTCTTCCACATACTTAGTTCCTGTATTACAATATGTTCCCTCAAAGCCTTGTTTTCACTTTAGCCTTTGAACACATATTAACAACCACAAAGTCTAGACAGAAAATATGTAATAGTATTCTTTTACTTGTAGAGACTTTTTATGGTTTGTGTTTCATGAAATAATGTCAAACCCTTTCAGTAGATTTGGACAATATTTTTTCTTTGCTTTTATTACGACTCCAAGACTTACAAGTGAATACAGATCCTGACCCTACAGCCATGTACCATGAACTTCATGTAGCTAAGAACCACACGATCCAAAGCCACAATACAAGAAAGACAATGGGTACAATGAGAGGCATCAGCTCCATCACTCCAGGAATAGGCAGGGCAAGTTGACCCTGTAGCCCAAGTCAGCTGCCCTGCTGTTACTGTCTCATTTCTGCACCAGGAAACTTCAGGTAATTCCTCCCTCCTTGCCAGCACTGCCTTTTGCCAATGCCATAACTCATGATGGTAACTTTCAGCTGGAGAGCTGCTTCTCACATGACTGCATTTC
>NW_005054326.1:6425360-6453596 GCF_000277835.1 Geospiza fortis | reverse complement strand
GGACTGGGAGCACTGGTGAGTTCTGTATCTGGGGAGTACTTCCTCCCCCCCTATCCCATGCTCTCTTTACAGATTCCTTCATGTTTGATGAGGAAGGGCTTGAGCAAGTTTTGTGTGGCTTTCTGGAGTTCGTACTGCATTTTGATTATGAACCCTACCACAAGAAAATATTGACAGGATATGCCTCCTCCACATTTTCCCAGAATTATTTTTTCATTTTAGTTTTCTCCACATGAGGTGAGCTGCATGAGGTGAGCAATATCCACTCAACTATTATTTTATGCAACAATGAAAATTTTCACTAAGTTTTTGTCACCTGCACAGATGGCAATCACTTACTAAGTGCACCGAGCTCCTATTTACTAAACAAGACACCCCATTTGTAAAAACAGATTTACTGACCACAGAAGAATCACTTGTCTGGGCAAGCGTTGTTACACTGAGCCTGGTGGTTTTTTTACTTTATTTGTCGAGTTTTAGGATGATTTATTTTCTTCTTTCTTTTATTATATATCAGATAAACAGCATGGCACCATGTTGGGCAGCCCAATTTAACTTCGTATTAAGGAAGGCACCTGCAATACTGGGGTCAGCTGAAGGGAAAACGCATCTGACTCTCTCATACAAATCAATGGAATAATTCAAGAGGATTCATTAGCATATACTTACCAGGCAAGTGCAGGGATTACTCAGACAGTGACAGAAAGATCTCCCCTTCTATAATTCATAAGCCATTATAAAATATGTGTGCTTAGAGAAATTTCAGCTAACTACAAATTTCCTAATTTTGCACAGTATTCATTGCTTCTGAACTTCTCTAAAAGTCACTGACACTTCAATCTTGTTGTCTGCCCAGTTATCTGAGAAGTTATTTCATCTCGACTCAGAGCTATTTTGGAAACTATCCATATGCTTTGAGACATGAAATCAGCGATTCCTGTAGATAAAAGGACTAAAAGAAAGCATTTTTAGAAACAGGATGCTAAACAAGCCAAAGCAAAAAGCCCCCACAGACCCAAAGGGGAAAAAATAAAGTATCTAATTACAGAAGATTGTAACTGATGTATTATTGCAGAAGATCTGGGCAGAAGCTGTAAAATACAGGCACATTCAAGTAACTTAAAGAAATAAATACATAATATAGTACATCCAAAATGTAGAACAGCCAAAGATCCAGAAAGAAGTCAATTCCTCAATACAAGTCAATAAAATTATCACTGATAGATGGAAACTGTTTCCCTGATCCAGCTGCTGAGGCAGTCTGTGTGTCCTGCCAGCATCTGACAGCCCAGGGCTCATCCAGCGGCCAGCTGTCACGGACACAAGTTGTTCCACCCACTCCCCTCCCTCCTCCTGGCTGCCCGCTCCCATCACTTTGTGTGCACCAGTGCTGGCACCCATCTAGCCTCAGGATGTGGTCTGGGAAAGTTAAGCCATCAGAAATGTAACCCTGCCCAAAAAATAAAGCAGCCAGTTCCATGCTTTCATTCACCTTAGATGCTTGGGCAAAGATGCAAATTTATTGATAGGGAAAGGAATACAAGATTATCTTTCCAGAAGCCAGTAGCCACTAGGTAATACTGATTTTATTGAATCATATCTCAGTGTGGCTGGAGAAAACATTAGGGACAGAAAGGGAAAAAATAATAAAAACAAACATCATCTAAAAACGGATGGCTTGAAATATGCTCTAATTATAGAGCAGGCAGCAGGGTATTAACTGCACAATAGCACTACAACAGGCTACCAGGCACTGCTTCCTGTTACATGAAAGGTTACAAGTGAATGTAGACCCGTGAACTTTATGATAAAGAGGAAGGTGGGCATGCAGAGAAGCCCTGGGGCCCCAGCAGCGCAGCACCACGGTTGCTGCCTTCCTCCCCAAGCCCAGCTCCCTCAGGAGCTCCAGCCTCCCTGCCAAGTCATTAACAGCCATCAGCTCCCAAACAAGCAGCTCCCAGGGAATGCTCACTGCACCAAACCAGAAACATAAAGAACCCAAAGCTGGACACTTCACAAGAATTCAAATGCTTCCTGCTTTTGACCTGGTTGAGGAAAAAAAAGTGAAGAATAGCCACAAAAAGCCTCGTTTAAGTGCATTTAGAGCCTTCCTGTGTAATCATTCAGGAAGGACCTTCCTTGTCCAGTCTCTTTAAAGCCTACCAGAGTAATGCCAGCTTTTACATCGCCTCCTTTCCGTAAGGAACAAGAAACCAATCACCATTTCACAGTAACCCACTGGCTCATGATCATCCTTATGTAAGGAAGCCAAATACAAGTTGCCTGGAATTCAAATGGGAAAAAAATCCCTTAGCCCTTAATTGCCAGAAATTACCTCTCTTTGTACTGTCCAGAGAATTCACTCCAGGTTAACAGACCTGCACGTGAATGCATTTGCCTCTTGAACATTATACAGATTGTAACAGCTTTACACTTCATGCTCTGAACAGGCTGAGAGATTAAAATTGAAAAGTATTCTATTGTTTAGTTCTCTCTCCTCTCTTTTCTAGACCTCCATTCAAAATCTTAAATGTAAAAAAAAAAATAAGAAAAATAGCAACTGTATGATGAATTTTGAATGTCATTTCTTAAAACTTAAAAAAAGCTGGAAAATTCAAACATCTTCTTTCTATGCAAACTTGAAAATTTATCATACTGTTCCACAAAGCTTAATATTCCTATGAGTATTTATCTTTGAGTATGCAAATGGATAGAAAAATGCTATTTAAAAAAAAAAAGCAATGTAAAGTAAAATACATTAAGCCCAACTAGACTTCAAGAAGAGAAAGAATTTTGAAATGGCTGAAGTTTTGTCTGAAACACCTCAAGGATGTGCAACCTTTCAAAATGCAAATGTTTGAAGGCCCCAGGACAGACCAAAAAAGGCTGTTCCCACCCAAACTGCAGCTAGCCCAAAGTGAGACAGTCCCCACCAAGATGAGAGTTTTCATCCTTTCCATCCCTCCGCATCCCTGGAATTCCCACTGCTCCCTTCTTACCCACCCGAGGGCTCGCTGGGTTTGTCTCCAGGTCAGGGTAAGCCCGCACAGCTCCCGGGCGAGCGGACGCGGCTTTTATACCAGACTTTTGTGCAGTGGGAACAAGCTGAGCTGGCTCTGGGTGAGCCCAAGAGCTCCAGGAAGGGACCTGGCAGCCTCCTGGCAGCAGCTGCCCACTGGATCACTGAGCTGCTCGCAAAACTGCAGCCCAACAGAATGTTGCTGACTCCTATGTAATATTTAGTGCTCTCCTTAGAGCCTCAGCTCTTGGCATCAGTAGAAAGAGCATTGTAATAGTCACTAAAAAAAAGTGGATGGCTTGTATGATGGGGAATAAAGTTTTCCAAAACAGAGAGCAAATAAACTCTATGAAATTACTTGTAAAAATAACATTTGTTTAAGGTTAAGCATTTAATTTCTTTTCTAATACAAGGTTTGGCAATACTCCAATCCCTCTCCACCTCACATGACGTAAACCAGCTGTTGCCTCCCCTTCTTTTTGTTTCCTTTTTTATAGTGGCGGGTCATGACTGCAGGGGTTTTTTCACAGGCAAGCAAGAGTAATCATAATGCATTAAATATCTTATGGCAATGTAAAGGAAAGATTGTTTTTCCTGACCACCTGTCCTTCTCAAGGTCAAGCATTGCCTGTCAAACTGTAAGAAATACACGGGCACTGAAGTTCCAAACTCTCAACACTGAAGAAATTTATTCCTTTGTTTTATAATAATTATAAATCCAGGGCAGAAGGGGAGAGATAGAGGAGAAATGCATAAATATTTTGAATTTTTAGTAAAGACTCAACAAATACTCCGTGTTTACAAGCATTGGTGTAAACCAACAGACATTTTCTGTTTATACAGCACGTATCACGTTAAAGACTGACATAAGACTCAGTGCTACAGGCACAAAGAAAAGCATAATGGTGGCACTAATGAAAACATTGGAGTCCCTGTTGACTTCTGAGTTATGGTATCAATGACCCTTTGAAAAGGCATTGCTTGAAATCAGTTTTTTCCCTTATAGTGAATGCTACTACTAAAAGAATATAAATCTATAAAGTTCAAGTCTTCAAAACCATCAGCACTCCAGGAAAGGTACATTCTACATATTTGTTGTGGCCTTTAGTGCTTGGAAAAACTGCTTTGCCCAGGTACCTGCAGACACTCAACTGCCCATGGTGGTAGCAATGAATGAGCTGCTATGTGAATTTATATTTCCTGCAGGTACTGTCCCTCCTTTTGCTCTCTCACCCAGTCCCAACAGTCAGCACTGGAAGGATTTCTTTGTGTTTCAAACTGGAGGCAGCCAATGCTTCAGCAAGAGACTCACTGCTTCCCTGACACTGTTTGTGGGGATCCAGGGATATCTGCCCACTTGATTTAAAACCCACACAGACTGGAATTATTTGCTGTCACCCGTTCTCTGTGCACTGTCTATATCCACAGGTCTCCTACACCTGATAGTATAATTTACGTCACCTTAAATCTTGTAAAAATTTTTTCGTCCATCACATAGTTAATCCTAAAAAAACCCCAAATGTCACAGCTTCACCACTCTATTTGACCTTCAGACTGCCACTGTTACATGTAAGAATTCTGTAGGCCTAGGCCTTTGCAGACTGAAAGCAAGCCAAAGGTAAAGAGGAAATAGTGGTTATAACACCACATTATCCTTCCTGAAAGATCCATAAGGGTTCCTGTCACATTTACAGGAAAAGCATGCACATTAGCAAACAGCTCTTAAGAGACAGAACAGAGAAAGAAAGTTTCCTATATCCACATGTAAATTCTTCTCTGGAAACAACAAAATGGTATTTAAAGAGTGGGGGGAAAGGTGTGATTCCCATCCTTTTAGTTGATTATTAAATGCTAGAGGGGAAAGGGCAGTTTCAAACTTGCTCATAAAACAGATAAGGAGCCAATTTTTTAAAACAAATGTTCTTTGTACTCCCCTAAAAAAGCAGATGTCCACAAGTACTGAAATCAGGAGGACTGGGTAGAACTATTTGCATACATCTACTCTGAGCTCCTCTAGAAAATCAAACTCACTCTGCCAGTAACTCCCTTCCCTCTTTTTAGCCTCAGAGGGCTTTCCAGAGAGGGAGACTGGCATGCTAAACCCAAACCTTCCATAGATCAGCTTCACCCATCTCTCTGTGAAAAACCTAATTCAGAATATTTGCTGGTTTATATCAAATGTTAGAGTTGGGTATACCTTTTGACTGAACTTATCCCAAGCTGAATTTTTCTCAGAACTGAAAAATGCACTCAGAAGTAAAGCAGTATTTTTAATGGCATTCTTTAAAACTCATTTACAAGCATACAATGGAAAAAATCCAAACCTTTCACTGGATGGTGCAATAAAAGGTGGTAGTTTTTTTTAAATTCTGGAAGCAAATTCTGTACATTAAGTGTAGCATAAGCATCAGTTAAATGGATTATTGCAACATTATAGGTGAAAAGCTGGCTATAAGTCATAAGTGTACACTTACTTCCTAAAACAAGGATATAAATCTTGTGCAGGATATAAATCTCAGAGGTAATGCTTTCTTATAGATATGTCCTATAGAAACCGTACAGCTGTGAACATAGCTCAGTGAATCTGGCAAATGAACCAGGAACTGAAACCACTTACAAACATCAAAAAACAGACTGGCTTTTAAGAAAGTCCTGAGCTGGTGAAAGCAGCAGCAAAACAAGCCCAAAGCAGTGGGGTTATTGCTGTGGCAGATGTATCAGGCAGTCCGTTCAGGAGACTTCAAGCTCATTTACAGCAAATAGAAGGAAAAATCCACCAAAGCATTCCAGCTGTATTGCATCACAAGGCAGCTGATGTTCACCGGTTTATTTTCCTCAGACTAGAAAGTTTAACTCTTGCTGTCTCTGGACACAAACACACCCCAAGCCTTGAAGAGATTGAAGTTTCCCAGAAGCATCCCAGTCAGCCTTACCTGGTTCAGAAGACATTGTTTGCAAATGTAATCCAGTACCACTGCACAAGGAACTGGTTTTGCAGTGGCAATAACCCTACCAGAGCCTCACATTGATCCCATTCACAAGCCCTACAAGTTGCCAGAAAGGAGTTCTCCCCAGATGCTCGGTTTGTGCTCACAGTTCACATGCTGGGGCTCAGTCACACGATGCTCCTCCTCTCGGAGGGCCAGCCTGTGCTGAGGGGAGAGGCGTAAGCAAACCAGTCTGCTCAGAGAAAAGGGTGAAGTCTGTTCACGAGGAAAGAGGAAAAACAAAGAAATCTGCTTATGTAACGTACAAACTGCTGGAGAAAGGAGGAGGAGGAGGAGGAGAAGGAGGGACTGCAGTAAGTTGTTTTGTCTAATACCTCAGCCACTATGAAAGTTTTGTTACTATTCATTGTGTTGCTGTTTGAAACTAAAGCAGCATCAAGGTTAAAGGACAAGTTAGTACATTTTTCTGTTTGGTGCCTTGTTCTCCCTTTATAATGCATGGTGCTCGTGTCAAATCATCCTCTGCATTTCCTAATCTCTCTTTAAATTTATGCCGAGAATTAAGTATATAGGGCACACAGGATAGCAGAGCACTGACCAAAAGAATTGACATTAAAGAATTGTTATGAAAACATTAGTTTATTTTGCACTGATTGAAATTGATTAGAATACTTTAAAATCTATTTTTAAATGTCATAAACTACATATCATGCTCCAGGGCACAATACAAAGATATTAGAGTGAATTATTAACTGAAGAAATACACAGTTTCAAAAAGCAAAAGGATTAACTGGAAAGGGAAGTTACCCCGAGTAACTTTCTTTTATTGTTGAGAACTCCCACACCATGTGATCCCCAGCTGGCACACATTCATTCCAGCAGGAGAAAAACCGTGGGACTTAAATCCAGCCCTGCCAATTCTGATAATATGAATCAGAATATAGCAGCCAGCTGAGATCATTTCCAACCTCTGCACTGGTCCAAACCACAGCTCCCTGCAGCCCCTTCCGTCTCCAGCCGCTCGCAGTCCCCACGCTCACAGCGCTGCAGGGCTGCTTGGAGGGGTGAGCACCAAGGGTTACAGGGAACACACTTGCAAAACAAACCCTGAGAATGTGTTTGTCACTGAGGGGACAGCCCTCTGGGCAGCTAATTGTTTCCTTTCTATTACAGATGTTGTACGGCAGAGGGATATTGCCAAAACCAGCAAAAAAACAACTCTCCTCCAGTTATTTCAACATTCTGGTGCCTTATTCGTCTTGAGATGAGCAGATGCGAGCTCCACAAGTATGGATTTGAAACCTAAATGGAACACATTTTTAGCACCTTGGCCAAGATCTACCAGTTTTCTTTCTGTTTTGAGTCTTTAAACTGCTGAGCTAGGAAGTTGCATTTCCTCATCCCTGATACTCTTAGCAAGTAAGCCCAGGCTCCTTAAAGACACATACAAATTTTATTCACCTGGGTCATCAATGCACCATTAAAATAAAAAATAGCATTAACTGAGTTTCATAATCAGACCAAGAAGATTTCAGTGCATAAGTTATATTTGTATTTTGAAAGTTCACGTGCAGGAGTTCTCAGCTTGCCCTTGTTGCTTGGGCTTGCACATGAAGTGCCTTTATAACAGAACACCTTATTGCTCCAGGAAAGCCTTTGTTGAGTAGGCAATTTTTCTGCTCAGTTTCCCACATTTGGAATAAACCACTTTCCCCAGGAGTCTGGGTTGTCCATCTGCTAGTGAGTGAGGGCTTTGCCAGCCTTTCTTCAGCCAGGTCTACCCTCTCCAACCCAGGAAAACCACTGATAATGCCTGTCATACAAATACCTGCCAGATTTTAAATTCAGATTGGATCAGCAATATAGGTTTCAATATTGACACAAACAATATAGTAGGTTAGAAAACTACAAGACAAATGGCTACAAAAAATTTAAGAAGCAATTATTTTAGATAAGCAGCTACATAAATTGTTACTGACCACTGCAAGCAAAGAGAAGAGAAGAGGGTCCCACAAGTAAAAGCAGGAGCCAGACAAGGAGAGTCACTGGAGCTCTGCTACCACTCAGAAAGAATTTTACACACATGAAGGAAACTGGGCATCCTATTTCACTTCCAGAAGTAGCAACATTTGAAATGGTATAAAGAAGTCACCACTGCCCATTTTTGAAATACGTATTTAACTCCTCCTTAAAAAAAAAAAAAGTAATATATTAATTGTTCCATATCTATTTGATTAGCTAGCAGATAAGGGGATTTGGAAGAGATTAAACTGTTAGAAGGGAAATATCTCATTAACCTATTACCCTATTTCACAAGTGTTCTATGCCCAACTTTGCTTTCTCTAAAAGCAGAAACATGCAAATTGCACAATGCAAGTGTTAGCTGCAAACTCATCAACAAGAGGTGCAGCTATGTCTTCCCTGTCACCACAACACGCCATGAACTTTAAAGAAAAGTTAATTTAAAAATAAGGTTAGTTTTAATAATTTTCTCTAAAAGGCAGATAAAGAGGCACAGAGAACAGCTAGTTAAGTAAAACAAACATTCTCATTAATGTGTCATACAAGTCATACTACTAAGATAAGAAGTTGCCATCTTTTAGTATAATCAGAATAACTACACAGACTAAACACAGTGTGCCCTTTAGTCCTTGCACAGCAGACTAGTTCTACCAAACTATGTTAGTCCAAATCAAAATTATTGGCGCATCCATGACTGCCTCACTCCAATAATTGAAAGTTTTCACAAACACCTCACAATAAATAGAAGGCACTTACTTTTTTTCCACCTCCAAGCACTTGGAATACAAACAAAGGAATACCAGCTTTTTTCAGTACTTTCCCCATTTTGAAGACAAGGGGACTCAAACTGTGTACATAACTCATTTGAATATTCTTAATGTGATGAAGTTGAGAAGGAAGTCACATGAGTACTGTTAGGAAACCTGGAAAGCTGAACTAAGTATTAAAGAGCTACGTGAGCAGTGTGTCACTGTGACCCACAACCCCCAAAACCAAACTGGCTCATGTGACAGTGAATCACAGTCCAGCCCCCAGTGTGGCTGTCTTCTGCCTCTCCCCTCCTTCCTGCAGACTCACTTCAGGCACAAAGTGCTTGGAAAGGTTTGCTGTGGATCATGCATCAGAGCGTGATGCACAGTTTGTGTAAGCCGTGATGGAGAGGGATTTTTGTCCCAGCCAAAGGATCAGTAACCCACCTGCGCCCTGACACAGAATTCAAAAGGAGAACTCCTGAATTTCAATATGGAAACACCTCCCAACTTTCTTTTCCCATGTGAGAGCTCTACAGACATCTCAGTGAGTCCAAGAGAGGAAGGCCCCTTTCACAGGGCTCCCATAGAGCAGCTGTGGTTGACTCACACTGATGTCCCCTTTCTCTTCTCCATTACACCCCAGCACTTGAAAATCGCAGGATTTGGAGCCTGGCCAGAAATAAAAGCATGCTTTTTCCTCAACACCAAGGAGTTCCTGAGATGCTGTTAAAAGCCCCACTCATGAGCTGGGCAGTAATTGACAGAGGGGTTGGATTTGTGTCCCAGCTATTCTTAGGGAAATGCGATCAGCTATAGGACACCACGCAGCCGTGTCCCAAACTGACCCTCACTTCTGTCAGACCTTCCACATGCTCTCCTTTTCATGACTCATGGCATAGCCTAAAATCAGTAACAAGTGATTTTGTGCAGAAGCCTGGATGGCTTAAGCAAATATATTTTTAAAAACCCCAAAACACACAACTTATTTAAAACTGTCTTGTTAAAGTGCACCCTTCAAGCTTTGCCCAGTGGCATGTAAAGAAGGAAGAAACAGCCATATCACAACTCAGGGTTTGCAGGCATATAATAAATAAAAGGACAGGGGGAAACTTTATATTAAGGAAGTGAACTCCAGAATTAGTGATCACCAGAAAAACGAGGAGGGTAAAGTCCACCAGAAGTGGGCTGGGCAAGGAGGATGTTTAGGAATGAGTATTCAGGACTGCTGCAACAAGGAAAAGAAACAATATCTTTAAAAAGATGGGCAGCTAACCCTGAACAAGGTGAGAAATACTAAGAAACACTGGTTCTGCAGCCCAACAGAAACACATTTGTTGAAAGGACATTTTTTTCCCCTCTGAAATTCAGAAAATCAGGACCATCTATCACTCTCCTCCCTAGCTCTCCTGGTTCACATGTAAGGAGATCGTGACTTCATTATACTGCAAGAAAAGCAATCTCAAGGTAGAAGTGATGAACAATTACCATGCCATAATTAGAAAGTCAATAACAGTATTTTTCCATCCTTTTTTTCTTTCCTTTAGCTCAGCTGTATTATATGTCCCAAAGGGAAAGCCTGTGGTTGTGCTCAAATAACACACAACAGAAGTTCTTAGAGGAAAAGAACTTTTTGTCCTATGATTGCACAGCATTTGTCACTGTCACATCTTGTTTTCTGCCATTTAGCCCAAGAGTAAGAATAATACAAGCAACTACAAAACACTCCAAACAAATAATGAAATGGTTGCAATTTAATGAAATCAGAGAACTATATCAAATATCATTGAGTGCCTTCTATTCTATTAGAGTTTACAAAAGGATCTATGGTAATTTTATGTTTTACACTAACCATATAAAGCTGGGTTTCTGTAGCTTAAAGTACCTTCCATACTTGAAAAAAAAAACAAACCAAAAAACCTAAAATCCAGGAATCTGTGCTTTTTTTGTCAATTAATCTTGTTCAGTAAAGATCAGCAATTGTTAAAGGATTTCTAGTATTAGACATGGAAAGTGGTCAAAGGGTATGTCTCCAACAACTGGGTGTGATTTACCAATTCTTCTGTTAAAAAAAATAGTTTAACAGATTTTTTTTTCTAAAATCTCCTTTCTATATATACAAATAATAAATATATATCCTGCAAAATCATGTTGTGATTTAGGGAAGCAGACTCATTTTCCAGTTAATGCAGCTTTTGGTCACACACAGACACACAAAGCACGTGTGCATCCCACAAAAAAAGCCATGACATAATCCAGGAAGACCACCACAGAGAAGTATCATTAGATTCAGCAGTACAGTGAAAGGCTGAACTCCTAACTTTAAAATTACATCTTACATATTAAAAATCCAAACAGATTCACAAAATAAGCAGATCAGATTGCAGGGACTGTGATTTCACTTCCATATAAAAATCAAATCAGGGCAGTGCTAGATACTAAAAATAAAGTACCAATTATTCTTGGTTTGAGTTAATAAAACCTGCATGGAGGGTTCACAATAAACAGCAGAGTAGAATGCATTGATACTCTTCTGGGCTAGGTAAGACTACACAAAATATGATTGGGGGAAAAAAGTGATTGAAAAATCAGTCAAATATTCTTTATCTGACAAGAAGCAGTAGGAAATGCTTGGGTAATTCACTGCAGAAGGCAATAAACACACAAGCCCCATGGCTTACAGCATCAGTTTATGGATCACCTATGTCATTTGTGCTACTGTATTTTAGCAGATGCTGAAAGCCATATTCATCAGGAAGTTGTTTAGTCTTTCCCTGAATCCCATTTACATTTTTTAAACAGAATATGTGACAGTGCAGGCATTTTTAACCTATTCCACCTCAGCTCTGACTCCATGCCTTCTGAGGAGGAGAAACTTGAAAGCACAAGACGTTTTCCCTTTCACCTTCCTCCATCCTCTCTGTCACACTACAAAAAGTATCAGATGAGCTTTCTCCAGAACAGGTCAGTTCCTAAAAATCACAGAAGCATAGAATGATTTGGATGGAGACCATTCAGTCCAGCCCTCCTGCATGGGCAAGGACATCTTTCACCAGACCAGGACAAAAAAATGTCACTATCTGTTCACAATTCTTTCCTTCAGCCTCAAATATATCTACAGCTGTAGTCTTCTTACTTTGTCCTGCTAGGGCCAATATAATCTAGTATTTACAGGACAGTCAGCAAATTAGACCCTTCTTTGCAGGGTTTTTTCTGCCCTGCCATTAATACATAGAGCTGATTTTTTTTCCAGTCCATCCAGGCTTGTGTACCTCAACTGTCCAGAGAAAAGTGATCAAAAGGAATTCAACAAACAAATTTGATTCAAAAAGGAGAGGTAAAAATACAGACAGTGGTGACAAATAAGAGGATGTAGAAGTGTATTTCAGCTTTTGGAGCAGTAAAGGTCAAAGATCAGAGAGAGCTGCGACTGTTTTTACATAGTGAAGTTGTGCTGATAGTTAAACATAGCCTTTGAGACCACATCCTCACTAATGAAACTGTAATTTCCTTTAAATTATTGCCATCCACACACCAGACCTCATCAGCCAGACAGTAATGACTTTTCATCATTTATTTCAACACAAGAAAAATCAATAAGCTTTCCCCCCCAGTTCCTTTACTGCTATCTCTGGACTCTAAAAAGCCAGAATCAAAGATGCCAGCTATAAAACAGACACAGCCAGGTTTCATTGCTGCCTTTCTTATGGAAAGAAATTCTAAACCACCACCCGATTTTGTGATAAACGGGATTAAAGCAATGCAAAAAAAATCTTAATCCATTAAAACATGATGAACAGACTAGAGTATCAAAGAGCACTAAGTAGATCACATTGGATTGAGAAGCTTTTCTCTCTCATCATGACTCTGTCCTGGACATTGTTTTGCACTGAAAATGTTTAGTATCAGATTGAGGGAATATCGCACTTCTGCTCATCCAAGCTGAGGACACTCCATGGAAGACACACATACACAAAAAAAACACCTCAGCTGCCAACTGAAGTTTTGGTCCTGTGTTAAGCAGCAATTAACAAAGCATTCTACAGTTTTCAGAATTTTTCAACAGTGGGAAAATTTGGGAATATTTGGAATATTTTCAGGCAAACCAGAGAAACACCAGGAATAAGACCAGTAAAATCAGTGACAAACTTGGGAAATTTAATTTAGAAAGACTGTATTTTAAAATCAATCAAATCAGCTTTATAAACACATACACACAAACACAAATATTCAGTCTCTTATGATGTAACCAGGCCACAGCTTGCAGAGCAAGTGGGCAAAATTCGTGGGCAAGGCTCTTCATCTACACTGTTCCAGACTAAGATTTTAAAATGAGCATTCCCCCAAAATAACAGGATGCTAGCAGACAACAGAGGGGTGCAGCATTGCTGACCTCACTGAGGGCAAACAGTGCTCACACTGCTAACTGTGAGTATGTCATCGTATTGGATTTTAGCTGTTGTGTTTCAGTTCTCAGGCAAAGCTCTGATTCCATCACTGAGCCTTTGAATTTATTTTGACTTTTAGCAGCTATCTTTGAGAGTGTTTGTAGCAGCTTCCACAGTTGAAACTGACTTACACACAGAAATCTTGACAAGCCAAGGGACTAAAACACTTGCCAGTCACATTCTAGTGGGTGGCCAAGTCATAACAGCAACATAAGGCTCCAAGCAATGGCGTGAACAAGAGCTACTGAAGAGAACAGACATCAAAATTAGTCTTGGAAACTGCTGTGACACATAGAGCTGCCAGAGAACTATTTCAGCTGTAGAGAAAAGTGGCACAGGATCTTTAAAGAAAGGCAACAGGTAATCTTACATAACCTGTGAAGCCTTTCAATGTTTTACAGAGCTGAACAATACTCAGCCACACTGAACAAGTAAAATGAGCATAAATTATTTCTTCTCTGTCTCAATCTCAATGTAACTGCTGCAAGCATGGTATGGGAAGCCAAAAAACTATTTTGAATCACAAAAAGCCACGTCATTCTTTCACTCATCTTCCTGATCATCAGTGACCTCCTTAAGAAATGGAGGAGAATAAAAAAATAAAATAAATATTGGCTTGTGTAGAAAATAGGACAGCAGTGTAGGAGAACACAAAGGATGCTGATACTGAGGAGGAGATAAGATGAAGAAAAATTCCAGGTGAGAAGTTCAGGCCCTACCCTGCAGGAATGACTCATTAAAGAATCAAGATGTTCTTTAAAGTATTATTACAATCTCTTGCATTAATTTTCCCTCTTCTACTCGAACAGCAGCTATGTTCAACACCTCTCCAGGAAATACACCACACCACCCACGGCACTACTTCATGGCTTCAAAACAAATCCCTTGGCTGTAGAAAAGTCTGCAGTTCAGGTCTTCTGCAGCCTCCATCCCCAGGTCATGAGCCTTTGCTGAAAAGGTTTGCATAAATCTTTGTTTCAATCCTAGCTAAAATTTTTTTAAAATATACTTAGAACTATAAACCACACCAACACTTAATTGAACAGGTGAACATGGATTTTTTTTTGGTTTTTGGTAAGTGTTGCTACAAGTAGAAGTGGAACAGACAAGTTACAACACTGTTTAATATCAGGGTTAGCTGCACCCACACCCTTTCCATGAAGGTAAAGTGTATCTGTGGTTGTGAGAAAACCACAGCCGAAAAGTACAATCTGAAGAAGGCACAAGCCAGAAAATGTCTACAGATAGGAAAGAAGAACTACACAAAAACTTGCCATGAAGGTTCCTCCAAAGATCAGCAGCTGGAAAAGCACTTTGACTTGAAAAAGCACTTCTGCTAGCCATCTGTCAGGACGAGAGGGCTATTCTCCCCTCAATTCAAAATCTGGCTGCCCTGGGTTACCATTCATCTGAGGCACTGAAGACTGGCTTGAGCCCAGAAAGCATCATCCTGAGAGCAGAATTCATGTCTCAAAGTGCCTGCTCGAGTTTTCTGCTGACAGGGATCTCATGGCACTGGCAATGAGTTCAATCTTTCTTGCTCAGTTTTTGAAGCACAGTGTAACACTGACTTCTCATCATTTAGCAGAGTTTAAAGTTCTCTTTAAAGTTTGTTTCCCACAGCCATAAGAGTCTGTGATTTGCAGTATGCCAGAAGAAAAGCCTGCTGATCATCTAAACGGCAAGTAAATTACAAGGCTACCTGTGACTGAGGGTGGCAGAGGGGAAATCCTACACAAAAACCCCTCAGTGACCAAATGGCTCCTTCCAGTCCGGAGCTCCACATTCCCAAATGCACTCAAGGACTTACTTTGCTGAGATATTCATCAAAAAGTAAACCATTCCCATGGCTCTTTTAAGTCCAAGTAGTATTTTTATACCTAAAATGAACAGCTAATTATATAGTAAAATCAACTGGATGAACTGGGGAAAAAAAAATTCCCCTTCAAGATATTCTGTTGCTGGCAGTCATTTCTTCCCATCCTGTTCTTCTTCCAACTTTGAATAACAATTACTTGGGAGGAATATTTTCTGAAACTATTTGCACAACACCTCTGAGTCTTCAGGTTCTTCAGTTAGACACCTTAATGAGGTGGAAGCACAAGGAAGGACAGAAGTTCTTCTGTACTAAATGCAAGCCCCTCTGGAAAAGACTAAAAAGACCTACCACAATTCACAGAAATAATTCATCTGCCAGTCTCTCCCATTTAGTTACCATGTCACTGCAGAGGTTTAGGATGGTGATCAGCTTTAGAACAAATTCAACCAATTTGATGCTTTCTAAAATCTGGTACAGTGCTTTCCAGCATCGTGGGAAAAAGAAGTGTTAATGCCTGAATTTTGACCCCACCCAGAGAAAGCATAAAAAGGCAGCAGCGATTTTAAGTGACTAAGGCCCAGCAAACACACCAACAGCAGCAGTGCCTGTGTCAGCAGGTTTATCCTCCCACATCCAGAGGCTGGAGAGCTCCTTTATTCCATGGAACTTGCAAAGAGAACAGTTTGTAAACAGGCACCAGGACTTTCCAAAACAGCTGGCCCTTCAGAGGGAGCTGCAGGCTTTAACCTTGAAACAGCCCTGCTGCTGTAAGGAGACAGTCAGGAGCCTGAGCTTTTCTGGTTTTTTGTTTTAAGGTTCACTATACACGAGTAAATGGCAAAAACAAAGCGCATTGAAAATGAAGCAATGTTTAAAACCTCCACCAAGCAGCAGCCCGAAAACAATGTATAAATAAACCCAAGTCATGTCAAGCAGCATTCCACAGTCATGTGTCAAGTCAAAAGCAGAAAGACTTGTCTGTTTGAAGCAAACAATTGTGATCGTTTATGCACAAGCCACTTTCCTATATATTGACTCAGGGTTTTACCATTTAATGACAAGTTTCCTGAAAGCTTAGTGAGCACAGACACTATAAACAAGATTATTATGAGCTCATTATATACTAGGTTGCATTTCTAGACACTATTTAGTTGAGTGCTCACTCAAAATGTCCTTTTATTGTGAGATGATGTACCTAAGTTTAGCTTACCCACTTAAAATTACCCCAACCAAATCACTGCTCAGTATGACCCATCGTCTCTGCTGGCCCCCAAAGCCTGTATTTTAGACTAAATCTCCTTCAAGAGATCATGCAGCAGATTACATTGACAATCATTTATTTGCATTAAGCATAAACATCAGAGCCACTTGTAATAACCTACCTAAGACTAAAAACAAAAAAAAAAAGCCCTTAAACAAAAACATCATTAGTTTCCACCAGACATTTAACAGTTCCTCTCTTACATGGAAATGGGATGTCTACTATGAAAGGCCAGATGCTCAAATGGATTAAACAGTGTCTAGCCTTTAAATCCTGCATCCACAAATCAACACTGACCTAGTGACCTAAAGTAATATTTAATAATAAAAAAAGTATCCAACAGACACATATAGACCAATCAAGACAGAAATGTAAAAAAAAAAAAAAAATTGTTTGTCTAAGACTGTTTGGACATTTACGTGGTGCTCATGAGAATATAAGAGCCGAAGAGCACAGAATGTGCAGTCCCCTATTTATCCTTGACACAGGTTTAGCAGAGGCAGTGGGAAAACAGGCTCCTCAGCACAGCCCCAGTTTGCAATCAGGAGAAATCACCTCTGGAAAGGGTACCCAAGCCATTACCTTCCTGCCCTCAGGATTGTTGCTGTCTCTGAAGGCTTGCCAGCGAGACAGTAATTCACAGGCAGTGATAGTGAATCCTGTGGGCAGCAGCTGCCCTCCTGGAAACAGAGCAGGGAAGAGAAACACATCCCACAGCTGCATAACCTTGGGAGGGTTGCCCTTCACTCCAGGCAGGTCCAGGATAACACCTGAAGGGTGAAAGTCTGATCTCTTTCCAAGCACAAAAGCCAATCTGCACCCTTCCTCCTGACAATGCAATTACAGACTTGGCACTTGCACGTGTGAACAAGTCCACTGCAGCCCATTAAGAGCAAGTTTTGCATAAATTATCAACTTCAAAGGCAATGCAATATTTAAATTCTGGGGAAGGAAAGGAATTTTTAAAAAGGGTTTTTTTTTTTTAATTACAAGTTGATACAGCTTTTATTAAGGGTGCTCACCCAGTTCCACCAACATGAGAGCGTTACATGATGCCTGAAAGGACTTCAGGCACATAAACCTGCCTCCCACATGCACAAGGAAAGCTCGTTCACCACAAACAGTTAAAGTACTCAAAGAAATAAAAACCCTCTCAACCTCCCACACACACTTTTGTTAGGCACCAAGACTTGAAAAGCATCTTGTAGGTTAAAAATTTATCTTAGTCAAATATGTTGCAATCGTGACTTATTAACTCTATCAGTAACTTTCCATCCAGTCTCCAATGCCCTGACATTTTCAGTGCTTAAAAGCAGAGGACAGAGAGGTTGAATTAGCACTGACACAGTTTTAATTAACAGCCTCTAGTAGTGTTCTCTGCTGCACCAAATAAAAATGGCAGTTCTGGCAAGAGGGATGCAGCATAAGACCTTTATTTGAAAAGGGAAAGCCCATATGTGACTAAAACCGTCTGCTGAAACAACATTTTGCATTTTTGGGAGGTGAAATTTTCACATCCCTCATTTTAGTCAGCAATTTGAGTTGCAGTAAAATGTTCACCATGCAGATATTAGGGAAAAAATTAATACTCCTATCTCCTGCAACACAGCAAAAAAAAGTATTTTATAGGACAAGAAAACCTTACAAGGATATACCTTTAATTTTATTTTCTCCTTCATCTTAAATCCTGCCATCAAAACAGTGACAATATTTGCAAAGAATCCCAAAAACTCATGTCAAGTCTTTATACAACTAAGCCCTATAAGTGAAATAGCCCAAAATGTTTGGTCAGTTGGTGAGTTAGAAAGAGGGAGAGAGGGTGGGAACGAGGAGTGGAAAACCTGCTCCTGCATTCTGCCTCCCTCACGCTGCTTCCTTGGGCAAACTGCATAAAACACCCTGAACATCCATTGTATCACCAGCTCTGCTCCAACATTTCCCCCTCGTCTCACCCTTCGTGCCAGTGGGAAAACCAAATACGTATCACATCCAAAAAGAAATCACTCAGACAAAAAGCAAGCAGCGTGAAAAGACACGTAAATCAAACAGACCTTGGCAGCAAACAGCATTTCATAAAGATGAGAGGTATGGATTGCTCCATTTGTGTCAGTTCGGCCAGTTATTGTTCTGACTTACTACTTTAACTACCCCAGATTAAACTGCTTGAACTGCAGCAGACAAACGAAGATCCTTAAAACACAATCCCCCCACACCCTCCTAACAATAAGCACTATTTCCGTGGCGCTGCCATCCTCAAATCTTAAAGCTACTACCTCAATTATAAATTACATACACCCAAAATGAATTTAGCACCGACCTTGCAAAAAGCTCGCTCCTCTTGGCTAGAAATCATTAACAGTTTTTGGTAAAAATCCTTTTATGTGCTCCTCCAGCTAGCTAATTCCAGCCTTCCATTAACGCACTCCATTGCAGATAATTGCCGGCAGCACACGCTCCCCTGCTTTTGCTGGTTCCCAACGCAGCGAGGATAATCACATTCCAGCAGGGAGCGAACAGATGGCAGCCTCCATGGTAACCAGTCCTCCCCAGCCAGTGCTGGAGCTGGGAGACTCCCGGGGACCGGGGCAACAAGCGCTCTTTGTGCTCCAGCCCCGCTAAGCCCGAGCGCAGCCGAGCGGGCTCCGCGGCTCACTGGGCATGCCTGGCAGGTGCCCTGCCCCCGCAGGCCGGCGCCGCACCTGAACAAAGCTGCCCACCGGCTTTCACCTTGGCACTGCCCGGCCCCGCCGTGTGCAGAGGGTGAAACACCCGCTGAGGCGGAGGTGAAGCTGAGCGGGAGCTCTGTTTGCTGTTAAAACGGGAAAATGAGCTGGGAGCTAGTTTTCCCTTGACAAAATGATTTTCTGAAGGCGGGCTTATTTCTCCTGAATGGGTTTGATTTCAGCACGATTGGAAACGTTTGCTGCCTGATCTCTATCTCCCGGACTTTGAAATTGCTCCCCTCAAGACACCCATAATCTATTGCTCAACAAGAATTGCACAGACCCTCTGTTTTGGTCCCAGGGCTTCTGTCAGGCTTATCTGCTCTGCATCAGCCGAGATCGATGCTGATTCAGCAGCAGGCAAAACTGCCCTGTCCCTGCTGCACTGCCAGGAGAGGCGTGTCTGGAAAAGCCTTTTTTTCCATATCAAAGGTGTGCCTGAAACCTCTGCTCTCACCGGGCCAGACCCTGCACAGCTCCACACCTACGGTGAAGGTGTGTGCACCAGCTCAGAGAATTCCCACTGGTGATGTCTGCAGGGAAAAGGGAAGTGGCTTTTCACATCCAGCCGATAATGATCTTCTCTGCAAAATAAAAGGGCTTTGAAAGAACATATTGAGGTTTTAAATACTGATGAGTTGCACAGTCTCAAAATATTTAAGGTTTGAAACACTGAATGTACAATAGCCTTGACTCACACAAAGTTTCTCTGCCTCACTCTCAAAACCACTCAGTGCTTATGACTAATGGTGTGTTAAAAAACTGGGTAATTTTACTTAAAGCTGCACCAAATTTGGACCTCAAGTCCCTGCATGCTAACTTAGGTCTAGCAAACTATTCTTTTGAGGAAGGGGAAATGGTTTCCTTTCTCCTTTAATCTTCTAGCTGGTCCTGCAGAAGAGCTTTAATTCCTCTAAAAGACTGAAAAATCCTGAGCTGGACCCCACCATCACAAAAGCACATCTTCTTCTGCACATGGTTTCAGGCACAGAGCTCTATGATTTTCTCTCTCCTCCCACCCAAATCTTCAGTTTTTCTCATCCTCGCTGCACAAGGATGTTTATTTTGTTTCACAGCAAGCCCAGTGAAGTTTACATTGGTAGGAGACACCACTGTTAAACTGCTGGTGCATTACCATTGGAAGCCCTTCAGATCCCTGCTGACAGCACAAGAGTATCTGAAATCAACACAAAGTCCCCACCACAGAAAACTGAAGAGGACCCAGATTTCAGAAGGAACTCACAGATCTCACAAGGTTATTGTGGATACTGGTGAAAGGTGTGGGACAAAACCCAGGTCTGCCAACTTGCCCTCCAGGGCTAGTAGACCATTCTGACTCATGCTGCTAATTTCAATCCATTTTCTTCCTCTAAATAAGCAGTGTTTACATCATCAAAAAATACTTAAGCTTATATGGACGCCAAACCTTATTATCCATCAGCAACAGCAGTAAAATAAAGTAAGGAAAAAAAACAGTATCCTATTCAACTTCCCAATTATTAATAATAAAAAAAATTCAGCATTAAAGAATCATGAAAGTCATTTCCTTTTTGCCTCTTAAAAATAAAGACAGTGGCTCAGAAATTAGGTTTGATGTACTTAGAGATTTGGGGTTTAAAAATGGAGCAATTATAATTATTAGCAAAATTACTTCAAAGTTATAGGGATTGAAGTTCAGTTTTGGTCTTTTTTCCATCATGAAAGGGACACCTCCTACAAAACAGTTTTCTAGATTTATGTTAATTCCAACTTTGTATTTAAAAATTAAGTTGTTTACTGAAATATTTTAAGCCATCTTGGTATTGGAAAACCTGTTCCATACACCATAAAAACCCGTAGGCCATCTGTTCTTGAACAAGAACTAGCTGTACTCATTATAGGAGGATTGCTAGCAGAATGAAGGGCAACAGCAGTCAGAATCCATTTCAGCTTCTTACTTGGAATTTCTTTAATTATTAGGTCTGATTTTACAAAGACACAATGGAAAAAAAATCAACTACATGGAGCAGCCATCACACAAGGGAAGGGACAATGGGACACACTACAATCTTTGATAGAAGCAATAGGTAGCATATATGGATCAAAGCTAAAAAAGTATCTTCTGTTCATATGAAAAAAGTTTTATTCAAGCTCCTTGAAAGGGACAGAGGAAAACAGCACATCCAAAATGATTCTGTGGAGGGGTGGACAAAGAAAAGAAAATTTAGTCATCTCTCCTTCTTGTTTGGCTCAGAGACAGAAGTTTAGGAATAAACTGGTTTTAGCTGGAAGACATGAATGGGAAATAAAGAACATATTGACATCCGGTGTCCTGAACTAATTCCATTGTAAGGATTGTCTTTCACAACAATGGCACCATGTGCTTCAGCTTTTCCAGTCCCAGCTGCTATCTGACAGACCAAGGTTTTGCCATTTTATTCAGGTTGATGAAGTCTGAAACTAAGCTTTAGAAATGTATGTTTTTCAAATTGGATAGGGGGTGGGGTGTGCCTTTTTGGTAATGACCACTTAAAAATCTATTTGCCCAAAACAAGTTATGTGAGTTTAGAACGAGATACATAGACAGCAGTTAGTCACCATTGTCTGCATATGATTTGAAAGCTTTAACTAAAACCAACCACAGCATCTAAATAAGTGACATGTCAGGCCCCCCACACACATGGTTTCAAGTTTTTGCCCATTTGTTACACCATTTTTTAGAGTTCTACTGAAACAGGCTTGTAATTCCTGACAGTTGCAACATTTACTGCCAGACAAAGTAAAACAATACAACATGGATCTGCTCTGTTATAGTATCACCTTTGCTTCTACAGAGAAATCAACTTCAATATAAATATAGACTCATAGAACTGTTTGTGTTGGAAAAGACCTCCAAGATCATGGAGTTCAGCTGTTAACCCAGCATCACTGTATTCTCCACTAAACCAGTGTCATATACACACATTTTTTTTTAACTCTTCCAGGGATGGTGATTCCAAGCACTTCCCTGAGCAGCCTGTTCCAATGCTTGATAACCCTGTCAGTGAAGAATTTTTACCTAAAATCCAATTTAAACCACCCCTGGTGCAAACTGAAGGACAGTCACTTGTTACCTGGGAGAAGAGCCTGACCCCACCTTGCTATAACCTTTCAGGGAGTTTTAAAGAGTGATAAGGTCCCTCCAGAGCCTCCTTTTCTCCAGCCCAAACACCCCCAGCTCCCTCAGCTGCTCCTCACAGGATCTGTGCTCCAGACCCTCCCCCAGCCCCACTGCCCTTCTCTGGACACATTCCAGCACCTCCATGTCTTCCTCATAGTGAGAGGCCCAGAACTGAACACAGAATTTGAGGTACAGCTCCATCAGTGCCAGGCACAGAAGCACAAAATGGTCATGTGTTCATTTAGCTCCAAATCATCCAGTACTGAAGAAGTGCCCCTCAAGGGAAACGGGATGTCTACATTTTTAAGAGCATTAAAAAATACATCTATTCTCATAAGCAAGCACAAAGGCTCTGAAGATGGAAAAGGAGACCTCAGGCTGCACTCCTGTTACTTCCCCAGCCATTTCAAGCTCCTCAGTGCCACAAGAAACAAGACGATGGCATTTATTTTTCTTGCACAGGGTGCAGTGAGATGAGATGTGTGCTGGGCTTGGAAAAAAGGGCAGCTGTTTTGCTTTTGTTCTGACAGGCAGTGTTTGATTCACATGATGTCAGTGTTCCAGGTGCTGAACCTTTCCCTTCCAAAGTGCCACGGTGTACAGAAGGGGATTTGCAGCAGAGAGAGGAGCCATCTCCTTCTCTCCTCCTCAGTGACACTGCCTCCATGCCCTGCAGCCATCCTTCCTCCAGTGTTACAACAGCTGTGCCTGTGCATGCCTATTTTTGGCAGCTATCACTAAAGGACAACAAAGGAACAGGGATAGAAGTTTTACTAGGCCATCTTAGTGATCTCTTTGGTCCACAAGCCTGGAAGTTATCCTTCCCTCTTAGGCAGTTCTCCAGAATAACTTTCCAGTTACAGAAATATAAGAAACAAGACTTTTACTGTTATGTCTCCAAAGATAGTTATTTTCAGATCAGGCAGGGCACCAGCCTGATACACTGGAACACATTCTGTAAACTGGAATTGCTTTCATTTCCAAGCAGTTTATGGTACCTTTCCCACTGAGCTGTATCAGTACTGCCTTCAAGTTAGTAATGCCTGTAGCAAAGATATTGTTTCTTCCTAAAGCCAATACTAAAGCACATCTAGAGTTATCCAGGCACATTGATAAATATAACTTTCAAGTATTATGGAAAATAAATGACGTAAAATCTAATTTCAAGAAAATCCAGCTTTCGAAAGGCTCTAGATTTCAGCCTCTTCCTCTGGTAAAGAAAATGCTCTTGCTAACTGCTGATAATAAAGACACAGCTAATTAACAGAATTTTACATTGTAAACACTGAATTATTTTTATGTCAACAGCAAAATGCTGTGCACAGAGGAATTGTTAAGAAGAATGTATGATTGCACAGGCTCCCTCAGGAGCACACTGCAGTCAGGCCTTGCACATCCAAGGCATGAAACAGCTCATTTTGGTGCTACCTACCCAGCAGCAAGAGGGCTGGATCTGGCTTTGCAAGTGGTGCATGAATGGAGAGAAATGGAAAGCCAACATCAAGAGGCTTGCCTCACAACAGCAGAATAAGCTGTCACAATAATGTATTCAATTAAAAAAAAAAAAGAAAGAAAAAAAAGAAAGCAAGAGGTATGACAAAAGTAGAGCAGATTTCAGCTAAAAACTCAGTTTGTCTAGGTAGGACAATTCAGGTCACTGTCTGGAAGCACCCAACAATAGGGCACAGCAACCAGCAGACGTGCCTGATTATTTCTGCAATCTCACAGAGTGTTTCCATGGAAAAGCAGCAGCCTCCTAGGTTTGACATTCAGCGTCTGACAGCTGAGCCAGCCAAAGCTCAGACTCACAAGGCTCAAAGAGAGATCACAGACAGCTCTTTGGATGTGGTTCTGAGCAATGCAGGACTAAGTCCAGCTCTGAGGAAGAGCCCAACCCCAGGGGTTCTGCTCTGTACTTTTTATTTACCAGTTAAGTTCCAAATGAAAGCAGAACAGACATCAGAGCAGCACATGGGTGGGAGCTGTGGCCACAGGGCTTTCCTTTCTCCTTAGGCTCCACTAAAGAGTTTCTGGAAAGTCTGTACAGACTGGAAGCCTGCTCTTGGACAGAACTGGAAAAACAAAGAATAGAAATGCTGGAAGAATAGCCTGTACATTCCCTCCTCTATAAATTATCCTACAGTAATGACCAAAACCAGTGGGAGAGTAAGGAAATGTAGAGAAACCAATGCAACCACAATGAAGTAACTCACGACATTATGGGTACTCCGTGAGCTTGTCTCCTCCATGCAGATACAGGAAGCTCTCATACCTCATCAATCCAGCTTGGAAAGAAAAAAGGTTGTTATAACTCCAGAAGTTGAAGTTAGTCTTTGCAGAGGTAATCTGAGGTACAGCAGGATCAGTGGTATTTGAGCAGTACTAAGTATTACATCATGCTTTAGCCCACTGCATGTGGATAACTTATTAGTGGCAAACAATGCAGAAAAAATTCTTGAAATGCATTCAGCAGATCCACTCATATAATACACATTGATTTGATTTAAATTCCTTTCCAAACTCATCAGGCACCACTTTGCCAGAGGTTTCTAAGGTCTAGAGACACCAGTGCCAGATCCAACCCAAACAAGCCCTTTTCTGGGCAATCTGTAACAGCTCTCAGAACAACACCACATTCATTTTACAATACACCTTGCCTTTCTCTACCCAGAAGCTCCTTCCACATGTCAACTGAGCGCAAAGCCACCTAAAAAAACCTCATTTTGGAGGGTATTTGACCAGGCAAACTTGGAGCATGCTCCTTCCATGCCCATAGCTGACAGCTCCACTGACAAGAGGAAGGAAAAGCAGCATCACAAGATTTACTGATAGCTGACAAGACAACACCAACAAAACCTAAAAATTCTAGCTTTTTTACAACCCAAATTTACAGAGCCACTAAGGCCAACAGTAGCTCTGTGTTCCACTGGAGCCACTCAAAATACTCCTGGGTTTTATTTTTGTTTCTATTTCAATGGCTCTGAGATTTCTTTGCAGTCTACCTCCTCCCACAAGAATAAGTCACCAATTTAATAGCGGGGGGTGGGGGGAAGAAAGGAAAAAGATTTTTCCAGAAACTGTTTAGAAAATTTTGATGAATACTGGGGACCTTGGTCACAGTTAGGGCTTCCAGGTGGACTCCTGACAAATATAGAGGCATACAGAAGATTGTCTCTATTTCAGATTCTTTTCCATAGAAGTAATCAGCCCAGTACAGCCTGTTGCTGTACAGTATTGCTGGCAGCAAGCACCTTGTGAAGTCTTGCATTATTATTGCTACTAACATATAATGCAACAAAGAGGGATCTTGCAAGGATTGTATTATTTTGCTACAAGGAAACAGAAAATAATATTAGTGCATGAGTCACTGCAGTACCTTGGAAGGTCTAGAATTTTCATAGTTTGGCTTTAATTACTGGACATAAGGAAAAAAAATTAAATAGCATAACTCAAGACACACACTCAAGAAAGACTCCACATTCTGCGAAATGAGCAAAACTGACACATGCACAAAACAGAACTAATTAGCTGATCTTGTGCACTAAAAAAAAATTGGAGACACTTTTGAAGTTTTGATTGTCTTTGCACTGGTGAGAAAAATGAGTCCAGAGAATGCAGTACCAGCAGGGGTGAATAATTAACTGCATATCAAAGTTCCTTAATTAATGCAATATAGTGCAAGCGTGTCTATATAGTGTATATATGCACTACCATAAAATATTTTCCATCCAGTCTGCCTGTACTTACATTTTAAACAGCTAGGGTGTATTTTATATTTTGATATCTAGAAATATATCTATAAATACATGTTGATATATTTAAACAGCACTCTAGTAAATGTATTACCTACACTTAGCTTCCAGGAAAATAAAATCTTTGGCAGTGCATGGCAAGACAATGATGTGGGGGACCATAGCGACACTCATCCCTCATCTCCTATCCATAATTTTGAAGATCATCACTATTCTCAGACTGCATGTGACAGAAAAATAGGAAGGAAAGGTTAGGAAAATGTTGGAAACCAAGTTCAAATTTGAAGACAAGTCCATGGTGTGCAATGAGGAAGGTCACAAGCCTTTGTTTCTCATGGTAGTGGTAACTGCCTTGGATCAACACATTCTTGTTCTGCTTCTGCTGCTGCTCACCCAAGCCATGAGAACTCAGTTTAGTGCAACTGCTTTTGGATGTTGACAGATGACTTGGTCCTCAACAGCAGCAAGAAACAAGCTTTCTTTTTGATATCAGCAGAAAAACTACATCTAGACCACAGATTTACTCCTGCACAGAAAAGTTTGCTCACAGGCTACTAGAGAACTTACTGGCCTCCTGCAGATTTCTGATTCTTCAAGAGAGATCTATACCAGCTACAGATCAAGATGAGAAAAACTGTGTGTATCTTGATTTTCAAATATTTCTGAGACTCTCCCAGAGGACATCTATGTAACATCAAAACCAGTAAACTGTTAAAGAAAAAAGAACCACAAAAGCAAAAGACAGCTACTTACAGCTACCCATGCCTTATAAAGGAGTGCCAGTGCCACAAGAAGAAATCCTCACATTCCATTGATTCTGTGCAAGTAAACTTACTTATTTGGGAGGCAATCTTTAAAGTGGGCACAGAATGAGCATTATTAACTCACCCTATGAAAAAGGAAGTTCTGAATTTCATAACTTAGTGACATAGCTCAGGAATTAAGCAACAAGAAGCATTTCAACACATACTAACAGCAGCTTGTGTGAGTGGGCACCTATGTCAAAGGAAATGTGTCTTTAAAATTTCTCTTTAAAAAGAAAAAAAAATCCTTACCTATTGGGAATCGTTTGTCTCAGTGCCACCAAGAACAGTTCTTTTCTTTTCTACATTAGGGAAGCTATACTCTAATCTCACCTTTAAGGCCTTTTGGGAATCCTCAGTTCTTAAGAAAATAATGAGCAGCAAAGCAGAATGTCTGTTACTCTGTAGAAGAGCAGGCCTGTATTTTGGTTTAAGAGCTGGAAACACGTGAATAAATTCAGAGAAAGGATTTCTATGAGTTACTTTCACTTTTAGCCTCACTATTCTTTCTACAGTAATAAACTCTCTAATAGTAAGTTATTATTTTCCTGTAGCAGGAAACTTGTAAACAAGACAGGTCTTGTAATTTGCTCCTCCATTTTTGCTTCTCATCCTTGTGGTCTTTATAGCCAACTTCAGCAGGAGGCCTCCAACCCTCGCACCATGTAAAATTCAGCAGAAACAAGCATGCCCTGACTGCAAAAAGCTCCTTACTCCTTTCTGCATTGACTGTTACATTATTGAAATGGCATGAGAGAATTTTCAGGCAAAAGAAAAAGACTTCACCATTTCCACCATTCCTCAATTAAAAACAAAAACCCCAAACAAACAAATAAATAAAAACAACATCAACAAAAAAACTTCTTAAGATACAATCCCATGGCATCAGACATGGATGATGCCAGCAGCTCTCTAGACAGCCAGACACTCCCCTGCCACAGCAGCCACTCCACGCAGCTTCTCTACAAGTCCATTCCTCAATTTGATTTTTTTTGAGCAGGAGGAGCTAAGAGTTCTAACAAAAAGGGGAGTCTGCGTCTAATGTACTGCTGCTTCATGAAGTGTGAGAACTTACACACCAGAAAAATTATATTTAATGATCAGTATGAGTTCTATAAATACACAAACAGAAGACATAACAGGAGACTACATGGTCCAACACCCAGCCCTGAAGCATAATTGGCATGTCTAACCCATCCTGGGAAGATAAATATGAGAAAACTACATCATCAGAAGTATGAACTATACCTCTCTCAGCTCAGTAGAAGAGAAAGAAGAATACAGTACTTTTTAATGGTTCTTCAGTTGAAAGCTGTCTGATGCTACCAGTGTAAGTCAACCACTCTCATTTTCTCCTAATTACCAGCAGGGCAAAGATTCTCAGTATTCTCATGAAAAAATGGAGTTTAAGCATCATCATGTCCTAATAATGTTCCCTATCTCACCCAGAAACACTTCTGACTCTTTCATTCAAGCTCTGAATCTATAATCTGAAAGCTCAGTATGAATTATAATGATCTTTTTGGTTATATTACTTCTAGCAACCTCCTGCA
>NW_005054326.1:6399063-6425314 GCF_000277835.1 Geospiza fortis | reverse complement strand
AGGTTATAGAAGGAAGAGATAGCTGAACAGAAATTAATGAAATAAAAATTGTGGTTTTCAAAGTTTGTGGTTTGCAGAGTTACCTTTGACTTCAGCACTATAACCATTAGGGGTGATTGCTGCCATCAACAGGAAAACAGCTGCATCCCACAGTCTGAAAAGGGCATTCACTCACCTGGACTGCAATCACTTGGAATTCAGTAACATTATATCAGATATTACATTGCCATTTATTTATGTTATTTTATTTCAGCTTCCATTAAGCTTTTTATGACAAATAATTAAGGCTATATTGTAAGACTGGGATTTTTTTTAGAGGGGGTGTGTTGACTCTTGAAATAGTCTATTTCAATTGCTTCAGTAAATTGTAATCTAATATTTAATTTTAAGCCAATCCCAGTAACATGGGACACAATACAGCAAAATCTGTAGTCTAACAGGTTTCAGATTCAGCTGTGGATTAGTCCCTCTATTCCATAAGAAGTAGCAACTTCAATAAGTTGTGACATTCATACCTGAAAGTTACAAAATTAAGACAAAGCACCCCAGAAATTATTTTCAGTTCAGTCCTACACGATCCAAAACAACCAATCTCCAAAATGCATCCACTCCCCAACTCAGAAGAAATCCCATTTAAATTTAAGACTTGTATTTGTCTCAGCAAAGACATCTGCATATGTGATTTATCAGAAGTGATGCTAAGAGTGGATATAAATACCCAGCTGACCCAACACAGCACAGCAGCAGTGGAGGACTGCCAAGCTGACCTCGAGGGCATTTCTCTGAGCACAGCACACATCCTGTACCTCTGTCACCTCCCTCTAAAGCTGCAGCTGGCTGCTAGAAACACCTATGCTTCCTATTCAGTGTTCAATATTTGATTCTAAAAGGGAAAATTCATCCATTTTGTTTTCACAAAGAGCTTGAAAAATAACAATGATATAGCTGAAAGAGATTCCAGTCACAATTATTTAGACTATGAGGACACTGTGAGCCACAAGAAGTCTTACAGTCTTCCTCAGTGATCTCTCTGGAGAGCTGAGGGATTATGATGCTTGGATTTGGAAGCAGAAAGATCTGAGATGTTCTTTTGGGATATACAGGAAGCCTACGTATTAAGGGCAGTACTTGATGATAAACATTTGATTTTTACTCTCTCCTCTTTGACAGAAAGGATCTCTGCTGGATGCTGGTTTAGGAAGGCAACCAACCTCTTACCCAAAATAAGCAAAATTGTTATTTGTGCTCAGAGGAATGTTTCTGTGTTCACACTGTGGTCTCTCCCGTTTCCAGGAATATAACAGAACAATAGCTATGTTTGATTATATTAAAAAAAAAACCCAAACTTTTATTTTTAAATAAACAACCAAAATCAATGAGTACTTTGGGGTTGGACTTTGTTGCTCATACACTACATCACAGTAAAGGGAGAAAGCTTCAGAAATTCTGAAAGCAGTAGCTTAGCAGTATTTTACCCTCATCTACTCAATATCTAGTTTCAGTAGAAAACTTTTTTTTTCCCTAGCCAATAGAAAAAAAAAAGTGCTAACTCCTTGAAACAGGAAAATTAGATAACAAAACTGAAATTCCTCCAGTCCAATCCATAATTTGGCTCAGATTTGCAAGCAAGAAAGCAGAAGAGGAGCTGCTAGAGAGCACTGACATGCACATAAGCACTGAAGATTTTTAGTTTCTGAGAATATTGGGAGGTGGGGTGCTGGTGGTGAGGCTGTTTGGCTGGCTGGTTTGAAGCCTATCAACAAGCCAGGCCCTGCAGAGTTATTATTAATCATGATCAAATCACATCAGGTTGTCAACATCTGATTGCCCTTACACTTGTACATTCTGTACATGTCCTTCTGAATTAAAATGGTAAAATATTAATCAGCAGTGGCAGCACACAAGATATTTTCATGCAGCAAAAGTCAAAGTGGAAATTACTCACAGAGCTAAACAAGAACAAAAGCTCTAAGGTTGCTTTGTGCCAAAATCTTCATGCTATCCATATTATTATTCAGTCAGTGCATTCTGGAATTTTTTTTTTCTAAAATTTCTTTTAAATAAAAAGTGTTTAGATGAGCAATACCATAAAAGGAAAAAAAAAGGAAGAAAAAAAGGAGTGCACACCTACACACAAAAAAAAATACACACTTTAATTTGGGTCCCTTCCCTTTCCTGCAGATTCTCAGCAGCTGCCCAGCATTTTGCCAAGTCCATGGCCACATGCACCCATGACTCTGACTCACCATTTTACACTGCAAACACTGCTGCTTATTCTTTAGTTGCTTCCTAATCTTTTTATGGTTTAGGGCATCATCATTATGGCTCTGAAATGAGTTGCACACAGAAAGTGTGCTATACACTTACACCTTTAAAAATTAAAATTAACAGATGTGTTTATAAACCACAAAAAAACACCCAAACAAACAAAAAAACCCCAACCAAACAACAGTTCAGTTTTGCCTTCTCCAAGAATTTCTTTGACCTCTTTTGTACAGGGCTTAGAACATCTTCATTGACTTGCAACACATCCAAGACATTAATCAGAATATTTTGTTAAGCCTTTCTATCAACTACCATGACTGACATGAGACTGGGGGGAGGGAATGAATGTGGGGGTGGAAATTATGACTTTTTACCTCTTCCAGAACTGAAATTATTTATATGAATGATGACATTCTCATAAGACTTTCAAAGCAGATGCATGAAGCTGGAAATCAATTCAAAATCAAGGAAATAAATACCCAGCTACAACAGGCATTATTTGCTGTCCTACCTTGAGGAATACATTTTTGCAAGATTTGGATCCTAGAGCTCATTATCACCTAATCTGTTGTTTTTTTAATGTAGCTGAACTCTTAGAAGGAAAAATGAAAAATGAGTATTCAAGAATAAATTCTATCTTAAGTCTATAGTTCCTTCAGGACAGAAGGTCACAGTAACTTAAAAAATGAGGAAGATGTCTCAAGATACAATAACACATATTACATGATATATTCAATGAGAATATAATTTAAGTTCTTGCAGCTATGGAGCTGAACTAGAGGAAGCAGGAATCATGACCAAAATATAATTTTTTTGCTATCCAAGACAAAGCAGATTGTGCATGTTTTTCTCCTTTAGGAGTCACAACAACTACTTTATTTCCCTTACAAGGAACAGCAACCAACAAGAAAGGCTATTTCAGCAGAACCATGCTTTGGTCCCTTTATATTTCCAGTTAAACAGCCAGGCATCTAAACTCTTAGAGGAACATTTGCAGACCACAACAGGCAAGCAAGTGTTGTCAGACCCCCTCTGGATCAAGCTGCACTACTTGCTGCCTCAACTCATGCAGTAGTTTAGTTTTGAAGGAATCATAGAAAGGTTTGAGTTGGAAGAAACCTTAAAAACCACTTATTTCCAGCCCCCTGCCATGGCAAGGGCACCTTCCACCACACCAGACTGATCAGAGCCCTGTCCAACCTGGCCTTGAACACTTCCAGGGATGGGGCATCCACAGCTTCTCTGTGCAACCTGTTCCAGTGTCTCTCCACACTCACAGTAAAGAATCTCCTCTCAATATCCACCTAAACTGGAGGCAATACTCCAGATGTAGTCTGACCACTAACAGGCTCACTTTCCATGACCCAACACAGTTGGTGCACAAATTATTGTCTCATAAGCTCCCCATTTCTGCATTGCTCTCTAAGCACCAGATTCTGCTATTGCACAGAGATTTTTCCATCAGGGACTGTAAAACTTTCTTTTTTGTCCACAATTAACTGCATGGAAGTTCAATCCATTCATACACTTCCTCTCAATCCATTTTTCCAGTCTGAAAAAGTCCTTCTGAAAAGCATCCCTACCCTACCCATATCAGCTGCTCCCTCTCCATGTAACATCATTCCCAAACTTGTGAAGATGCTCTGCTTTCCACAGCTCAGGTAGTTCACAGCAGTATGGAACAGT
Source organism: Geospiza fortis (assembly GCF_000277835.1). Classification (NCBI taxonomy): domain Eukaryota; kingdom Metazoa; phylum Chordata; class Aves; order Passeriformes; family Thraupidae; genus Geospiza; species Geospiza fortis. Next base: position 6,421,363 of record NW_005054326.1, on the reverse strand, counting down.
ATCAATGTCAGGGTTAACCCAAGAAAAAGGAATTCCTTTTCTTTCCCTGTCTGCCTCTTGGCTGGCCTATCAATTGACCAGTGTCTTCTAAAGGACTACCAAAAGTGCTTTGGGAGCCAAACCACCTCCAGAATCACTCTCTGACCATGTTGTCCATACCCAAAGGGCAACATTCCCTAAATGTAAGAACAACAGCATAAGGTGGCTCCTCCTCTAAGCTCAAATACCAGTTTACCTCCAGGCAAATTGCTTTACTTAGAGCATAATTTAAAGTAAAAAAATCTCATCAGTAACTGTTAGTCACTATCTGTCTCCATCTGCTATGTTTCTAGTGTTTTAAGTTCTTCCCTGTCCTGAACTGTTTGTGTACATGACAGAAAGCAAGCATAAACAAAGAAAGAGACAAGAAGAACTTTGCAAAGCTGTTCTGGTGGGTTTCTTTCCCAAGGGTCCTTTGAAGAGCTTTTGAGTTCAGTAACTTCATAGAACAGAAAGAATGTTTACATTTTTGGTGTATGAAGGCATGGCACAACTATTTGTATAAAAATAAATTGATAGAATAAATGTCAGAGTAAGATGTTGGGTTTGGGTTCTTTGGCTTTTATTCAGAGAAGGGCAGGGATTAGGAAAATATAACAGCAATATCAATTTACCATTATTCACAGAGAAAAAGTTTGCAGATAATTTCCATAGATGAAGTGCAGCACCACCTTGGAACTTAGCTAAAGTCATATGCAAACTGGTGACACATATGGTGCCTCAGGGAATTTACAAAATAACAATAAGCACAGCTGCTAAAATATCCCTTCAAACAATGCAGTTCATACCATGGAAAAAAACTAATTTGGACTCTTTTTCACTCATCTAGAATTTTTACTTTTGGCTGAGCATTAAATCTTGCACAGTTTATTTAGGATGGAGAGGAATACTTTACAGGATTACTCTGGGGCAATAGAGAGATTAAGTTTAGATGAGAGGTTAAGTTTAGACAAGAGATCATAGATTATCAAGAAGACACCATAGAAAACATGTGAAGTTAGTTTTAAAAGCCTTTCCATTCAGAAAGGTGGTTTCGCCTTCTATGAGGTAAATGAGCTCCATTAGAAACTATGATACCTTACTCCTTTTCAAAGAAAAAAATTCATTCTCACCACTGTCTCCTTCTCACTTTCAAGAGAAAAACCTATTTAGAGATATCTGCATTTGTCACAGAGATGCTTTGAAAGAAAAGAAAAAATGAAACAAAACCAAAATCAAACATACTGAAAACTATTAATGAAGAAATGTGGGAAATATGGTAATCCAAACAACTATGGGATTACAATGATATCCTGCATGGAGAACTTAAAGCATCAAAAATTCCTATGCTAAGCTACTGAATTTCTTCAAGAAAACTAAGTTCAAAATCTTTGTCTCTACAATTAATTTCTTCTTCAACATATTCCTTCCTCAGTTCTCTGTGCAGACTTCTGTATGCATATCCCCAGCATTAATAATCCCACTGACTATGAGCACAGGAGGAGGAAACAATCATTAATTACTTGAGGCTGTGCAGATATTTATGAGGTAAGAGAAATGAACATGCAGTTCTTGACGGCACCCATGGTGTTTTTAGGCAGTTGCATGTGAGAGGAAAAAATAAAGGGCCTCAGGAATCAAAATAAAAATCAGACTTTGTTTTAATAATGGATAGAGGAAACTGCTTTCCTATTAGAGGACAAATAAATATCACCAACTGCCTGACACAAAAGGGAAGGGGAAAACAACAGGAAAACCTGCCAGCTGGGGAAAGCAGTAATCAACTGCCAGGGATCATTTTAGGGAGGCAGCTGCTTGTCTTTGCCAAGTTTCAAGAGTTAGCTGTTCTAAAAGTATATTTGAAAAATGCCACTGGGGAGTTTAGATACTGACCTTGTATGGAAAAATTCCACTGAGAAGACAGCAAATTTCCAGGATCCCAGGAATTTTGTTAAAAGTCATCTCGTGATTTCCCAGGTTCAGCATCAAAAGAGCTATTCCAAAAATGCAACCAATGTTGCTTTTTTCCGCTCACATCCCTACCCACAGGGCTGCCAGTCTCCCATGTGCCTGTCTGGATTTAGTTCTGCACATCCCACTCCAAAGGGAACAACTTGTAGACTGAGAATGTTGCTACTACTATATCATCACTAATCTATTTTTACTGGCTGATGCACGGGGCTTCTGGGAAGACAGCAGATATAACATTTCTCTTGGTATTTTAAGATTATTCATGTACAGGGCTCTCAGCAATACTATTTGTTGATATTTTAGAGAAGCACTCTTAATAAGCTCACAAGTATTTTAGGACTTAAAAGGCCTAAATCTAGTAAATAAAACCTAACCAAACAAAAAAATCCAAGATGAAAGCAGCAAGGTTTTTTCCTCATATAACAGTGTGCTTGAAGCTAAACTGCTTTTTTCAGATTAAGTATTTTTAAGAGAAAAGTCTGTCTGTATATTTTTAAGAGAAAAGTCTGTCTGTATGGCACAGCATTGATATCAAGAGACATGAAGGATGCTCAAACCACCATTGTGATATTTCTGAGAGTTTAACAGAAACCCCCTCAAACAGGTGATGAAGGAAGAAGTGAGGTAAAGGTGCATAAGCCAACAAAAAAGCGATTCATTATATAACATCTGCACTTAGGTTTCAAATAGATCACAGAGGATCAGCTGGAAAAAGCACAGAAAAGACAGGTGCAGGAAGAAACCCAGACCCATAAGCACAGTGTCACGTCCTTTAACACCCCCACAATCAGCTGACATTTCTTTTAACCCCTCGAGACAACCAGCAAACATTTATTCCAGATTACAAACTTTTAGCCAGAAATTCTGCTACCCTTTCTCTTGAGTCAGAAGCAACCAAATGACCTAAAATTCACCATTCTTGAGGGAAGAAGCAGACGCAGTTTTTTTTCCTCTGTAGTAACAAGGGTGGGTAGTACCCAATGTGTGTGGGGAGCTACTTGGCACTGAAAGTGATAATTTGCCAAAAGACTAGATGGCTATCATCAGGTACTGTTATAAAAGCTTAAACACCTATGTAGCAAGCATGACAAAAAGTAGAAGCCACAGGAAACCACAAACATTATACTAAATAAAGAGCAGAATTCTACTGGAAGCTGACAGTTCATTATTTTGTAGTGCTCCCCTCCACCATTATCCCAACAGCAGCAATCCAATCATGGTTATTGTATTTCGCTGCTGTTTCAGAGCAATCAGCATGGATGTTACTTTCAGTGACAGATAAATCTCTAAGGCAGTATAAACTTCCTGATGAAAAAGTAGCCAGCCAACCATTTACTGACCTATTTACAGAACAAATTGGTCCATGAAACAGGAACCTCAACATCCTACTTCAGTCTCAAAAGTCTTATCAAGGGACACAGGAGAGAGAAAAACTAAGGACACCAAAGAAGCTTTCTGTAAGTACAGAGTGGCTTGACTACGTTCAAGGTAAATTTAAATAAAAAAAAATTAAATTAACATTCACACTGCAAAAGTCAGTTAAAAAGTGCCTTCTTTACAAAATATGTGTTTCTTAGCCCATCCTTTCCACTGTACTAATACATATAAAACAATTATATTTAAAAGTTCAAGTGTCAAGATGTGTAAAAGTGCAAAGAAAGTTTATCAAGTTTACAATTATCTGTCAGATATTGTATCTTCTGAAGGTGTGAAGATAAATATACATATCTGGAATACATTCAAGAGAAGGACAAAAGTTTTAAAAATAAACCTTACTGCAGAAACTGACACTTGGCTCACCAGTTTCATTTTGACTATTTGACAGACATAAAATTCTAATGAGGAATGCTTACTTTTTCTATTTTTAATTTTTTGTTTAAAAATGGACACAAGTTTCACAAAAAGCCCCAAGCTATTCTCTGAGAAATCTGGGTGATCACTGGGAGCCTTCACCACATAAGGACTGCATTTCACTAAATTTGATTCTCACTGCAGTTACAGTGCTGTGTATCACAGCCTTTATGTTCCACAGATCTTACAGTTATATATCTTACAGATCCACAGTCACAGTGCAGTCTGACTAAAAAAATAAAATAGAATTACCATGAGCTATTTCTAGCTCATGGTAATTAGGATCCTAAAGACAAAAATTCACAGGAAGATCACATATCAAGGCAGTAGAGAAAAGAGCACAGGGCTAGGACTTCTTGAACTGTGGCAGATATCTCAAATAAAAGGATGTCCAAGAGACCAGGAGAGAACAGAAACTTTTTCAGCCAGAAAATGCCCTGAACAAAGCTATGTATGGCCAGCTCAGATCACTGAGAAACTCAGATGGAAAGAAGAAATAACAGTAAAAAAGAGCTCATAACAGAACCAACTTAGCAAAGAACTTTCCAGAACAGGTGTCTCTGGGAGAATCTGAGAGACATCAGCCAGCTTCCCTCACACCTTGCACATCAGCCTCCCCTGCTGAGGCTGAGCATGCAAACTGAGAGATGGTGAGTCTAAAACCCAGACAAACTTGTCATATAGCCTCACCATGTGTAAATTACAGTTCTCTGACTGTAGGTGGCTTGGTTTGTCTTGGTTGCTTTAGACATACAAGCAGCTTAGGAAGATGGGAAGGTTGATGTTTTTCAAATGTGTGACAGACAACACTTCTGCTACAAACAGTAAGTGCAGAAGTCACCTGTGCTTTTGGACTTACAAAAGCAAAACTGGACTCTCCTACCCCAGCCTGACTTCTGTGAAATTTACAGAACTGAAATGAGCAATATTAATGTACTTTCTTCTAAGCAAACATTTTCCATTGAAAATGGTATTTCATACACATAACATCAGTTCTTTACGCTGTGTTCCCAGAACTCCTACAATGATACAAATGCCTTGTTTAAAGAATCATTTTCTTTCCTCCTTGCTTCAAACCACACACAGCTCCATCAAAAGAGGACTTCATTGTTCCAGCAAGATAGCAGAGAGGAAATATCTAAATAAGGCTTTTCATCTGTCAAAAAGTACAGGTAGATCAATGTAGCTCATTCTTTAGTCCTATAAGATTTGTGCTTTGAGGTTATGCTTTCCCTAACAAGACCGCATCTACACTTCAAGTACAGTGAGAAAATTTACCAAAAAGAGAACAAGTGGAAAAATAAGTCTGAACAGCAGCATTTAATTTTGGTGGTGTACTCAAAAGCTTGACTTCCTACCCTTTTTACTCTCCCCAGATGTACCAGAAAGACCCTGCCTTTCCTATGGCTCTGGCCTGGCTGAAATATTAACCCTCTATCTTTGAGCACACAAGTGGTATTTGAAGTGGGCTCCACATTCAGGTCCCACCACACCGAGTTTACTGCAGAAAACGTAAAAGACTGAACACCAGTACATAAACCATCTACAAAGAAAACCATTCCTAATACAGGTCAACAAGCAGTTTCAATATACCACCAGGCAAAACCCACTCAGGTTTATGTGGCCATCTTGCAAACACCATGGCAAAGAAGTTTTAAATGTCCATTGGATTATCTAAAGCAATCTAAAGCCCACCACCAGCACCAGTGGTATGTCACTGACCATCCTGCAACTCCCAAGTTAGAACACTCCTGACAGAAGTCACTTCCAAAAAGACTTTTCCATTCAACAGTAGTAGGATATCAAGTGTTCATTGTTCCCAATATCAATTGAAAAATAAAATGTTTTCAATAACTGAAGGATTTTTAAAGAAGAAAAGAAGTCAATCCATATAGATCACCGCAGGCTTCCAAGTCATAGATTCTGGAATGGTGAGCATTGTGAGCCCAGGAGTCAGCAGAAGGAAGGAATGTTTTACTTTATGCAAAGCAGCTTTGAGTACTGTGAGATATCAGGACCTTATCCAGCATGTGTGTAGAGTGCTGTAAGAGCTTCTGAAAACAGCCTTGATCACTACCAAATCATGTTAATAACCATAAAAAGCATGATAAATTGAAGAAGCAGAATTTGGGGGGGGGTCGTACTTGTTTTTCCTGCACATGACATCATATCTACACAGAACAAAATTGGTTAAAACAATGTACTAACACCTCATAGGAGAATTCCTGAAAGTTCTCCCTTTCATTTACCTTGCTCTAAAAGGAAATAAGTGGTAGCTTTCCCTTTTCATGGGAAAATGAGCAGCTCTCCATCTTTGGTACTCTCTTCCATAATTGTGGAACTAAATACCGTAGCAGAGACCTCAGTGACACATTCTTCATCTTAAGCCAGATTTAGAACAGCCTTGAAAGGAATGCCATGCAAAGACTCATTTTCTAATAGAGCCCCCTTTCTCCATCTTTGATCCTCACAAACTCGCTCTGACAGCTACAATACAGAAGAGGTCACCACCACAAGCTGGCTATTCTGATCATCACCTCCAAGAAGCTGGCACCCCAGGAAAGCAGCACGAAAGCAGTTCATGGGAACAGCACAAATAACAGAGTGAGCAAAATGGATATTCAAGGGCAGTGACACGCCTGGCTACTGCATAGCCATGTCATACAGTTAATGGAATTACGTGGCAGTAGTCTTTCCCAGAGAAGTAAATCACTGAAACATTTCTGAAGCTTGCCTGCCAAACACCTCATATTTCACTTATTATCCTTTCACAGCAGCAAGTTGTTCACAAACTAAATTTCCCTCATTTGAGCTATGCATAAACCCTTTAGACTGATCTATTTAACAAAAATGAAAGTCACATTTAAAAAATAGGGAAATTGTTCTTAAAAGGCCTCTATTGGAGCTTGTAAATCCCACCAAAACCCCTTGCAATTGCACACACACATTATGTACCCATACACCTTGCAGTCCCAAGCACCTTTCATTTTTCCTGAACTATTTCCAGCACTTTTTGGAAAAGAGGCTATTTATTCTTAAAGAAAGCGTGTCCATTATTCCGGGGCTGAGCAGATTGGCTGCTGCAGCAGGTCAATAAGGCACTGCAGGAAGGGCAGCACTGCTCTACTCCCCCTTCAGAGACAGATCACAAGCACTGCCTTCATTAACAAGTATTGACTACCCTCTCTAATTACTGCATTCTAGACCTTGCATTTTCACTGCAGCACAAACCTCAGCTGTCCACAGAAGCCATTTGCTCAGCTTACATTTAGCTTTTTCTGACAATTTCACATGTTGAAAAAGGGGCAGAAACCATTGTTTTATACATAGGCACTTCTGAATTTCTGGAAATAGTTAAAATATCTAGAAATTCACTTACTGATATTAGTCCACCAAATTAGATACCTGAATCTATTGGTTTACATGTACAAAGTTAAAATAAAAATCCAATATTCAGACTTGTAACTTAGTGAAGCGGTTTTCAGAAGAGCTCAATCTCAATACCTCAGAAAACCAGGATATTTAGCTGTTACATATGCATGTAAAATCCTGGCTGCAGAATAGAAAACTCCAAACTTGCTCTCACAACTCTCTGATTAACCCCACTGAGTAATACCTTTGCTTTTCCTATGCATAATTTAGAAACAGACAATCAATCCCAATTAACTGCAGGCAGGAATTTAATTCTGAATCACATTTTTGGCAGAATAGAATACTGCTTTTCTATTCCCCCCCTCCCCTTTCTTTTTGTCCTTCAGTGTTTCTCAGTAAACAAATCCCTGATTACTTTTTCACTTAAACATTTGCTGCATTAAATATTTGCCTTAAGGTAAGAAGTTCTATGGAAAACTACAACATCCACACCCTACCCTATTTTTCTGAAGGATTCTTGTCTACATACAGGAATTTATTTACTTACCAGTGAAGACATCTATGAGCATTTGGTAAGAAATTGGGGATTCACATTTTCTCCTTAGGTCAAAAGAGGTTCTTTCTACACCAAGCTGACTTCGTGCTATATCCTCAGAGCCACCCCCCAAGGTGGATGCACAACCTATAGGCTCAAGGGCCCACTGCCTCTTTCACTTTCTTTTGTGGTTTTCAAGGCCAAAACGAGAGGGAGAGCTTTCTCCCTCACCAGACTATTGCACTCTTCAGTTATTTTATGAACATGTGAAAATGTTTTTAAAGTGAGAGCTTTATTCTTACATTTTGGCCAGACCCCACACAAGCTCAGAACACCTCCACTTCATGTTTGCTGTTCTCTCTGCATGCATAACCTCCTCCAGAAAGCAGAAACTTCAGTGAGCAGTAAAACTCCACCCAGGCAAATGGAAAGCACAGTACTGTGCCTACCAGAGGAATATATTGTCAGGCTGCACTCATCATTCCCTGCAGAGCAGTACCATTGCCTGCCGAGCATTCCCCATCCTTCCCACAGGAATGAGTGAGCTGACATCAATAGAAATTGAGATTTTTGTCACCCATACCTGATCCTTGCCAGGTTATCTGTAAAACAAGGCATCTACATTGAAAACACTTATGAGATGGTCATAAACACACTTCACACTTCCAGCTGTTTGCTAGAAGGAAGCAGTAATTTTTTTGTTTTGAGATCTGGGACACAAAGAATGCTCAGCTTATAGCAATTGCTTCTCGGTTTTGCAAGTGCAGTAATAAGCTCATATAAAACAGTTTTGGAATAGTCCTGCAGCTGAAACATTCTGTATTCATTTCACACTGGGTCAGTGTTTTGAAGGATGTCTCTTCACAGCACTGCTCTCAAAGCAATCTCAGTATCAGCAGAGCAGGCCAAAAGCAATAATCTGAGAAGTCATTCCTGTTTCTCTAATTTAATAGTCTGTGGTGTAAAAACACCCTAAAATATAGAAACATCACCTGCAATCTTCTCACCCATACTCCTTTCCTTGCTGTTTATGCAGCAATATGAAGCTTTGATAATTATTTCTCCAATAAGATAGAGATATCAATCAAATAAAACATAGTAGCTGCTTCCTCTTTTTGAAGGTAAATGGAGTTCTGATCCTTTAAAGTATCTTTTACAGAGAAGACAATTCTGAAGGTAAAACTATACTTATCACACAGACTAAGATAAATAGGTCAAAACTATTTTATCAAAGGAAATACTTTCAAAACCTTTGAAGGCTGATTATTTGCTCCTGAGATGAAAAATACATATACAAATGAGAACATTACAAATGAAAACATTGTGGGTTTGAATAAATGTTGTAAAGAGCCTCAATCCACTCAAAACTGTATTACTTGCTATACAGGGCTGCTTGAAAATAAAATAAAAATGTACAAAAATTGACTAAATTTGGGACACAGTATAGTACAGGATCCAGCATTTTGGCTTACAATTTGACAAAACAGTCTTAAAAATCATTTGTTGTTATTTAGATGGAAGCACACTTGGCAAGTACATCTGCCTCACATGTCCAAAAAACTACAGCAAATAACTTGTATATCATTTCTTATCATGCTGCTCAGTCACAAGGAGGAGGGACAGGAAAGAAAGTTGCTGAGACAAATTTTGCCAAGCATCAGCAGAGTCACCAAGGGATTCAGAGAGCCATTCAAAAGCTCTTAGAGCAGTTTCTGAAGGTGAAGTGTTAAGTTGCACAGACACAGGGAAAATGAGAAGTGCATTACTCTGGGGTTGGGTTTTTTGCCTGGTTTTTTGCCTTTTTTTTTTTAAGAGCATCTATTGCCATGAAAGCTGAAAGCAAAACTGACTTTTAGAAAGGTTTCACTACCCAGCATAAGTAACCACAGTGCAGATATGAAAAGCATAGTGCAGGAATTACAGCAAAACCACTAAAAGGTTAAGGATATTTTACCTTTTATCCATTTCCATAAGCAATTTATCCTCAATTCCAGATTTTCATCATTGATCTCCAGCTCACAAGTAGCCATTCTCAAGGAAAGAAATATGCAGGTAAATTGCTCTGTTTTCATACTAGACTTTGAAATAAGGATAGAAAACTATCATGCTGAGCCAATTGTAACTATTTTACAATTAATCACAGATTAATCTGTGAAAGAGAAACATTTTGAATTAAGTCTGTGGGAAACAAGCCTAGCTATGTTCTACATGGTCATATTTCTTTCACCTGATCACAAAATGACCAGGTCTGATTTTATGTAAATATTCAACAGACAGGTCAGAAATCCCTTCACCTTTCATGTGACATGGCCAATTTACTCAGCACAACCATTTCTATTGAATTACAGCAGTATCAGGGATGGCATATTTGCAAACAATTCACAGTTAAACTAAACCTTCGGAAAAATAAACCTGACTTACTGGCTGTAGGCCAGTACTCAAGATTTTCAAAGAGTTCAAAAAAGTTCAGTGTGTGAAAATCCATAAAATTATAAAATGGTTTGGGTTGGATATCATCTTAAAGATCATCTCATTCCAACCCCTCCCCATGGGCAGGTACAATTTCCACCAGACCAGGTTCCTCAGAGCCCCAGCCAAACTGGCCTTGAGCACAACTTCTCCAGGCAACCTGTGCCAGTGCCTCACCACTCTGTGAATAAAAATGAGACATCTCATCTAAATCTCTCCCTTTTTTAGTTCAAAACTGCTCCCCTTGTCCTATCCCTATCAGTTGGTGCATTAAGTTCTCTTCCATAAAAGTCAGCTTGCTGTTTTGTTAAAAACCATGCTGGAGTGAGGAGCTCCATCTGAAGATACATATAAATAAGATAGAGGGAACCATATATAACTAATGCTGTTATCAGTTTGCCTTTTTTTTCCCCTTAATATGAAAAGCTCAGAGCCTCTAAGGAGTTTAACATTATACCCCTAAACATTGTTAAGTCAAACAATGTCTGTATTTTGCGCCCATCACTGCCAGTGCAGGAAGGAAAACCAGAGCAGCTTTGCTAAGCCACAACCAGCTGGAAATTCAGCAGTAGCCCCTGGTGCCAGAACCCAGCACTGCCCCAGCCCCAGCTCAGCCCAAGGGATGGCAGCAGGATGGGGAACTCTGCTAACCCAGCCTCTAAATCCTGCCATCCCCATTGCTGCAGTGGTGAGCACGCTGCAGCCTTCCCTCCCTGGCTCCAGCACAGAGGCAATTTGTTATGCTTTTCTTAGGAAAGGCTGGTGGAGAATTCAGTGAGATGCCATGAGGGAAATACGATTTTAAATTCAATTACAAAGAAAAAAAAATTATTGCCTGCCTGTTTTGAGCCTAATAAGTGCAGGATCCCTGTTCAAGTCTGTGTACAAACATGGAGTTAAATATTCATGTGTCAAGACTTGCCTACATGTTGTTTTATTGATATTTGTCAATAAAGAGCAATAAATATGCAGCTGCTCATATCTCAAATTTACATAGGTATCATGTACTAAGACTGAATTTTCACATTTTCAACATAGGGCACAATTCTGTGAGTAAACCAACACAACTAAGATTTTGAAAGACACTAAAGTAGAATAAAGTTATTAAATATAAATTACCTTATTAACTTTATATTAGAATTACCTTAACAGAAGTAAAATAAAATTCTGCATTAGACTTCATAACTCAGATTCTTGTCATAGATATAATATTGTTAAAGTTACCTTCCTTTAATCTCTGAGAAGCTGAAAAATACAGGTGTGCTTTTATCTTATTTTTTTTAATTCAAACACCTGAATTAGAATTAATAGAAAGAATTCAAACCTGCTTTCTTTTTAATATCAAATAAATGAATCAGAGAAGACATGCAGTCATTCCCCACAATCCACTAATCAGGAAACAAACATTATGCATCTTTTCAGAAAGTTATTTTGCCTGTATATTCCTAAATGTATCTGCTAAGTCCTAATTAGGGAACAGAATAGTATTTAAAAATAACAAACAAAAAAACCCCACCCCACAAACCCAAAATCCCACACGGCCAAGTTAATAAGCATTAAAGAGTAAAAGAGTTGATTTTCTACACTCACCAAATAATTAATTACACAATCATAATTTAAACTGCAGATTGTTCAAAGTTATAACATCCACATATAGAAAAAAAAATGACAGGGGGAGAAGCATACATTCCACACAAAATTTGGTTCTGTATTTGCACATAAGTCATTCAAAAAGTTATGGTAAAAATGGAGGTTCTTCTTCATGATCAGAGTTTTGTAATCCCTTGTATACTATACCTGAAAAAAATCCTTATCTGAAAGTTGATCCTGCTTCTATATTAACTTCAAACAACCTGCTCTCCCACACATAGCAAAACAAAACAAAACAAAAAAAAAACCAACAAAGAAAAAAGAAATCCAACTGCAGGATTTAAGATCCCCCAGCTCTGTGTATTTCAGTTTCCAGCTCTGCTAGCCTTACTCACATTTAGTGTTGCCTGTCAGCTCACTGACTATAATAAGGAGTCCTTGTCAGTCTCAGGAAGGATAATATATTCTCACTTCTCATATTTAAAAAGCATTTTTCCTTCCTGAAACTGAAGCTAACATTTGACAGCAAGCAGCTACTTTGTTTGACTTCCTGAAGAAGTACTTGGAGAAATTCCTCCATTTCCACCCCAAACTATAGATTCAGGGTGGTGCAGGGGCAAAAAGAACCACCTGAGAATGAATGTATGGGAAGCAGAGAGGAGCAGGAGTGGTTTTTTTTCTTCCATAAGTACTTTTGTATGAACAAACAGAGCTCAGTGGAGCACTGTGGAAAATGATGATTACAAAATATATGCACTCTCGTGGTGTCCACAGAGAACAATTCATCTACTTCAGCTCAGGTTTCTAATCTCCTTCCTTGTAGTAAGAGGAAGGAAAGAGGGAAAGATCTTTATTTTTTTGCCTGTTAAGCCAGCAGTGGTGTGAGCAATAGCACTGCACACCACAGGGCAGCAGACTGAACGGAATTATTTTTCCAGCAGAAAACTCTCTCCAAAAACACACCCTAACTCAGAATTCTGTAATTTTTCCCCTGATTTATCAACTACCACCACCTCTAGGCAAAAGGAAACAGTTGGAAAGGCTGGTGCTGCAAAGGCACACTTGTGACACTTCATGGGTCCCAGCACAGTAACTGGAGTTTTCACTTGCATTGCTCTGGAGTCACCAAGTCAGGGTTTGGATTCTGTAACTTCACCATATTTGAGTATTCCTAATATCACACCTAAGCAAATGAACTGGAAAATAGTTATAAACTGTTGTGCCCCAGAGCTGTTCCCCATTGAGGTACTTCAGCAGCATTACCAACCCACATTTATAGACACTAGTCATTTTCTCTGTGTCCAATCTGAAACCTCTTTGTTATTTGAAAGGACTACATTAATATTTTCTCAGAAAGCCATGCTGAAAATAATGAGTTTTTAGGGAAGAGTCTGAAATACCTTGATCAAAGTAGTTTTAGGAGACTGTGAAGACTTTCTGATGTCTCCTATACCAGTATCCTGGTCCATTGTCATATACTGCATGCTATTTCAGATAAATTCTGGTCACAGATGCCTTGACCCCAGCAGAACACAAGCAATCAGTAAAGGGCTTGGCAGATGCCTTTAATCAACACTGTTTAACCCTGTGGGAAGAAAGTAATGTGACAGTTTGAGATGCACACAACACCCCTGAAACACTCCTGTTTTCTAAGCCTCACGTAAGCCTTTAAACCATTAAATCACAAGACATGCATGGTGAAAATACTTGATCCCTTTTTCATTTAGAACCTACCACTGTCCTATCTCAACATTTTCTGTAAGCTACAAGAGGCAAAAAACTCAACTAAGATTCATTTTCATCAGGATCCAGTCCCATACAAGACCTAAATGGCACTTGGGACCTAGCAAAGAGGGCACAATATTCACAGTGATAAGGTACATGATATAGACCACATTACAACACCCTGATATTGCATATGTTTTAAAATGGTAGACCTACTTTTCTCCAGCAGCTCAACTGCATTTGGTGACAACAGCCCGAAAAAATGTCATAAAAAACTAGTGAACTTGACAGTTGGCATTGGCCACCTGGGAAAAGCAACAGTGTTAAAAGGTAACAGTTGTTAAAACCAGGAAGTAATAATTCTCCACAGTTATGATGAACAGACACTTGTTTGTTTAAGCTCCACAAAAATCCTTTGAAGAGGTAACTCACTTGGGATTTGAAGTTCCTTTAAATTCCTTATTAACACACACAATGTTAATATTGTTCTCATTTCTACGAACAAAAAGCCTTTCATATATCCAGTGCACAAGCAGCCCTTATACAGAAAATAAATAAAAGGAACAGTTAAAGGGGCAATTCTGCAGGCTGAAGTTGAAGACCAAGGTTAGCCCGCACCAGCACCAGCCACAGCAGTTGGCTATTTCTCTCACCCTTGACTGCATGTCAGGAATGTTGTTCTAAGGACACCCTGTATGCATGATGCAGGACAGGGAAAGGATGTGCGGGAGTTTGGAAGCATGTGCACAAACCACCTCTTGGGCTGCTGCGTTTGGACCCCTCCACAAGCACAAAAGCCAGGGCAGTACCTCCTGCTGCCTCACCCACCTTGGCAGGCTTAAACAGCCAGCCCAGGCACCTGCCTGCCCTTGACTTGCAGGTCTGGTGAGCCTGTTTGCCCCCTGGATCAGTTATAGATTAATAAATTATGAGGAACACTGTTTCCTGCATTATCATGCATAACTCAAGAGGTAATTACAGAGCAACAGTCAGCTCAGATTACCAGAACATGGTCAGCTCACGCTGCTGCACTCCAACCACTCTGCTTTCTAAAATGGACAATGATTTTTAGTAGTAGATTGGTGCAACTTGCTCTCAAGTTTAAAGTACATCTTAATAAAATTCACATTGTTCTATATTTAGAATTAAAATAAGCCAAAACACAAATGCTGAATAATTTTATGCACTGATAGCAATTCTGATTTTATTGTACATACCACAAAAAAAAACAGGTGTTTTGCAAAGCCTTCCCTAAAACCACATTTTCACACAAAAATTTGCAAGTTTTCATTATAAAGACATAAGAGCCCTCTTTGAAAGTTTCAAGAATTAAGAATTTTCAGGTTTTTGAAAGCCATCCCCAGGTGTCTCATCTCACCTTACTTTCTTGAATGCTCTAGTACCACTAATCCATAGGAGAATAATTGAAGTACAAAAGGATTCTACCCTTGCAGATGAAATGCAACCACTTAATAAGGAGACTTAGTGTCAGATTGAATAAAAAGCAATGTACAGTATGTTTGCATTAAGACAGAGACATTTTGGCAAGAGTCAGCTGAAGAAAAGGCTCATAGCAGTGTAATTGCATAAAACTGAGAAAAAATTCAATTCTATCAAAAACAATTGACTTTTTCCTGTATCAGTGACTTTGCTTTGATTCTTAACTCACCAATTCTGAAGAGAGACCTAGTTAGTCAGTAAGTTTAATTTCCTGACTCAGTTACTGATGTTAATATAAATAATGCATATATACTAGTATTCAGTTAAGGAAATGAAGTATCACAGACAAGACGGTAAATGATGGTAAGTGATGGCAAAGAGGAAGAACATTCTAATAACTCACTACAATAAGTTGTCATCAAGCCCTTGTGATACAAGACAAAATACTTAAAAAGCAACCTGCCTTCAAATATTGTTTGCTTTAAAAATTTTACAATTCGGGGAATTTATGGAGTTTGGAGTTTTTCAAGTATGCTGTTGACACTAAATTAATTTTTGACTTAGAATACCTGTTTCATGGGAGAAGAGAAGCCAGGAGCCTGCTCTCCTGTGAGCTGGCTACAGCATTCAAGAAAGTCATGTGGCATATGACAGGCTCCTGAGCTTAAGCAACCAAATGTCTCAGCCTAGTAGAAAGATGAAGCCTTAAGTAAATTTAAAAAAAGTTTCCCTAGCCCAGCTTTCTAGCTGGAGCTTAAAGGCTGGGCAGTCCCCAAAAGAAACAGCTGGTCAGGTCAGGATGCTCAGCCAGAAGCAGAGGCAGTGCCAGGGAGCTCTGCACTCTACCCTAGATCTGGTACCTTGAGAAGCCACAGGGATGGGCAGGGGGATCTGCCCTCAAGTTTTCCAGGCTGAGGCCCCTCGTGCTTCACAGAAACAGGAGACACACCGAAGATGCAGTCAGGAACTTCTCTGCTGACTTCTCCACAAAGTCCCCGGGGGCAATCAGCAGAGCCAAAAGCCCGCCACAGAGACATCAAATGCTCAGCTAATAAAAAGCCAAACCCTTAAAAGGGCCAGAAGAAACTCAGCCACTGAACCAGTGACTTTTAATCATTGCTCACCATTGTCCCTCTCCTAGCCTCATCCAATTGTGGCCACACCAGCCTCTCTGTGGGAAGGAAAGTGCCTGCAGTTACCCATGGGCGGGAAGGCTGCACCTCTAAGCTACATCATCACCTGTGCTGCAAGACATTTGTTCAGAAGACATTAACAGATCACAGAATTGCCCATGCCACAGTACAGTTCCACCACATTTCTCCTTATTTCCAGGCTATTTAACTTGTTTCACATTAACATCTGACATACTTAGCATTAATACTTATAATGAATGCTATTTCATTGCTCTGTCCTCCCTTCCACTCAGAGTCTTTAGCCTCTAATTTTAACACATTTTATGCTCCATTTTACTGAGTTTCAGTGCAATCAGAGGTGTCAAATTGCTCTGAAACTCATTAGAAATACATTTCTTTACATATCTAGTTTTGCAGACTACTGTAGCAGTAATTTTCCTTCTCTCCTGTTTTTACTTAATTCTCCTCATATTACCTTACTGCTGTGTATCTGCACCCTGGGACCACATCTGATTTCTACATGGCTTGCCAACATTTCAACAGAACCCCACCCTCCCTTCCCTACATTTACTTCAAAAGTCTTTTCTTCTGCTAAAGGCTTATCTCTGTTAAAATGCTATTTCCAAGGCAGCTGGGTGAAGAAACCATTAAAAATTCCTCTTTCAGTTTCCTCCTTTATGCTCAGGTTATTTACACAACCTGGCGCTCTGGGGACACACTCCCTTAAGCAGTGTTCTCTCTCCCTTTGTCAGGAGGAGTTTGTTGACAATGGCATGAATCTATCGAGCTGTCATCTGCTACACATTTGATTAAAATGTTTTGACCATCAATAGCTGGAGGCAAAGTTTATTCACAGATTTAACACAGATGAAAAGGATCATTCTGATTATCTGAGTGTAAACATTCATCCCAGATCCCCTTCTATTTAGGACAGCTAATATACACAGCATCCCATTCTGGAACAGAGAGCCATTTTCCCTCTCATAGAAAGAGAGTTTCAGCTACAAAATTCACAGTCAGTAATTTGATTAAAATATTGAATTGACAAAAATGGTTTGAAGAAGATCTACCCAATATTAAGAGAACTAAAGGAAAAAGCCCACAAGTGCCTCATTTTAAAATTTCCTTGCTTCATATTTTTCCTTTCCCTCTGACAAATCCTTCATCCTGGGAAGACAACTTATCTATCAAATGCATAACACTGCTTTAAGACACAACAGTGCAGAACACAGCAGTTGGAGGGCTTTATCACAGATCTCACTGTACCCAAGACACTGGCAAACACTGCCCAGTTATGAGCAGGATTTTTACTGCAGTGCTGGGAGATGAGATTGTCTCTCACTGGGACTTAAGAAGTCGGGGAAAGTCTGATAGCTGCAGTTTCAAGCAGCACGGGTGTTGACAGAAAGAGGAATAAAATAATAGCCAAGGGCAAACCACTGGGTTTTGGGGTTTTTGGGTTTTTGGTTTTTTTTTTTTTTTTTTTTTTTTTTTTTTTTTGTTATTAACAGCTTCCTTTGTCAATATTTGATTTTACTTTTTACCCAAAAGTAACACATTGCCTGAACAAGCTCTCCTCTTCCAATCTAGAAATCTCCCAACCACATTTATTAATTTATCTACAAAAGCAATCAGCTTTATGATCCTGTACAACAAACTAATTTGTACTGGGTGTGCAAATTATTACTTTCGGTTTCAGCAATGCCTAGAAGCATTTCAGCAATGGTACTTACCAGAACCTTACCTGACTTTGGCCTCTCAGGCTATATTGAAAAGAAGCTTCTAGAGAAAGGAGCGGGCAAGTTTCAGCAAACCCATGTCAATTGCAACTCTCCTTTGAAATCTTTAGTGTATTGTCACTTGAAAGTCAATCAGTGAATACAAATTTTAATTTATTTCAGGAAATCAACACCCAGATCACCAAGAAGTCAATATTACAGGGTAAACAAGAATTATTGGGTAAAGTAGACATTGTCAGACAAGAAACATCAAACCAACCCAAAATACACATAGACATGACTGGATAGTGTATGAACTAAACAGCACACTCTTGTGTGATCCTAAATCTTTGGAGGAGAAGTGGGGGAAGAAATGGCAAAAGCAAAGTTCCATTTCTTGGCCCTTCCCCCACCTTTGCTTCAATAAGAGGCAGAGGCGATTAATTTGGCTTAAAACAGGAAGCTCTCTAATGAGAGGAAAATGCATTTTCATGCAAGTTCTGCATAAAGCAATTATGCTTTAATTTCCCTCATTTTTTAAGAGAAAGGAATGTTTGGAAGCAGTTTCCTCATATTCACCTTCCTCTCCCAACATTTTAAAGTATCAACACTCCTTGATAAAGCTCAGTTTTAGAAAAATGTCAAAAAGCCTATTACCCCCAGGAAGGCTTTTGTAAAGCAGCTGTTTTTCTTTGTCAGTGGTCTCTAATATACCTAGAGATGCAAATCACTGCTAAGATTAGCCCTAATTACTGCACAGGTTTTCCCTGAACACACTGCATAGCAAATTTTCAATCACTGCAGACCAGTCAACAAAATGCACTGGGTTGTACAAAGCCAGGAACAAGAAGAATCAAAATCCAATGTTCATTACTGCATTTTCAAAGGTAAAACAACAACAATGACAAACTGTCAGGCAGGGCACAGTTATCCTTCTAGCATTTAAAAAATAAACAACAAAGACATTTTTCATAGACTAGAGCAGCATGCTATTAGAGTCTCATTTATTTATCTCCTACTGCAAGGTGGAAACCCAAAAGATTACTGAAATTTCTTTGACATAATCCCATCATTTCATACCCATTTACAGGCAGAGCTACAACAGCAGCAGGGAACTATTTTTTTTTTACTGACAGTGTTAGAAGACACCTTGCTGCAGTGAATGCTGTCCTGAATGCAAATTACCTCAGCTCCCCACGAGGCATTCTGCAAAGTCTGAGACTGCCAGCAGACAGCACAGAGCCAGCAGATGTGCAGTTAGAAGTCAGTGGTCAGAGGAAAACTTTCCAGAAAGGGTGAAAATTTGCACTGCAGTGGGCAAAGCCATGGAAGCAGTGCTGGATCTGAATGCCACAAAAGTTAATCTAGTTTACATGCAGCAAGGCCAGAGGTGACTGTGCTGATGACAGGAGTGAGCTGTTTCTTACTATGAAAGTGAGTGGCTGTGTCCCTGCATCCTGAGTGATGGCTTCACACCTGGATTAAGTCTGCTAGTGGGAGATGGAAGCTCCTAGGACAGCTCCATCCTCTGCAGAATCCAAGGGGTGCCACACTCACACCTTGCAGAGCTCTTGGCTTGTGAAAATGCTGAACAAGCAAGCTGTGAAACACCTGCTTCCTGGTGGGAGGCTCATTTTGAGTTAACATGCACACACACATTTGAAGTAAAGCTTCACTCAAGTCACACAAACGCCGATTTCTAATTCAGCAGGGGAAAAAAAAAAGGCATCAAATCCACAACAGTGGATTTTCCCTTCAAAAAGAGATTGTTAATCATGTTACTGCAAACAACACCCTTTTCTAAACAGTTTCCAGATACCTAGTTTGGCATTTTCCATCAATTTCAAAGTATCTCTGAAGATTCAAGTACTCTTTTGTCTAAACTTTTAAAAGAATGTCAACTTCTAATGAGAGATAAATTTTGCTTTGTCCTGTAGGCAGTTAAACACCAAACTTTTTCAAACTCACAGGTTAATAAAATATAATTGCCACTTTGCACACAACAATGAAGGTGAATTTGGGCTATAGGAAGTGGAAGAGCAGAAAGATTTTTCTGTTGCATGTCAGACACTTTGACTGCAGTGCACAGCAAAAGGCTGATGCTGTAACAGAAAACTTCAGTAGCTCGTATCAGCATCAGAAATGCAACACCAAGAATGGAAACACTCCTTGATCTTCTGCCTCCCAGCACATAAAAGCTACACATACCCTCCTTCATCAGTCCAATGGCAAAAGCTGTGAGGCAATATTGAGTGTACAGAAGTTACAATAGTCTTTATTATGGCACTAATTATCACACAATTTACTAGTCTGAGAAGTGTTCTGATATGCTTGCCATATGTTTCATCCAGAATTGTTTCAAATGCATTTACAGCTCATAAAACAGATCTACTTTCTCGAGTTCCTTTCCAGATACAGACCTGAGGGAATTGCCTGAGAACTGCCCCCCAGGCAGTAATGTCAGTAACTCTCATATTGCACAACGTTTGGCAGAGACAAGGATTGGAGATGGACTACACTAACTCCTTTCCTGTAAGATTTTCAAGCAGGTCAAAGGCATGGTGCTGCATTAGAAAACCCTTTTCAGATCCAGTTAGTATTTTATAAGCCAGAAAAGCATAAACACCTGCCTTTTTTTTTTTAATAGAAGAAAGAACACATCTAGCTTCATGTTGCAACTGTGAATTAATTTTATTGCAGAATCAAGGCAGTCTGGTGAGCTCCTGTCAGCCACAGAGGCAAGTGCAGTCACATTCTGACTACAGAGAGGGAAGCTACAAAGCTATCCTGGGTTTATGGGATGCCGAAGCACTTGCTCCAGCAGCTTCTGCAACAGGAAGAAGGGGGCCAAAATTCCCCTCTGAGAATAGAAGTCCTGTTCAGAAGGTTCCTTCACCACATTTTCTGGGAGAAATGGATTATGAATGGGAAAAAAAAGAAAGGCTTTATGCATTTACATGGAGAAATCATCACCAAATCTCCCTTTTATTTCCCACATATTTGAAATTCATTTCCTTATCTTAATTTGTGAGGTTTTCATACTTAGAAGTCACAATACAGGAAACTGCTGTGAGTTTGGTTATTGCAGTGCAAGGACATTTGATTAGCAGGATATTGCTCCTATCGAGACCCTCACAACCTTCCTGCAACCCAACGGCTGACGAGAGCAGTCACACTGAGAGGCTACATCCTGCACAAATGTTTAGTAGATAAATCACCTGGTGGAGCTGGTGTGAAAAGAACAATGAACAGATTGCAGATGAGTAAAAATACACCACCCAGGAGTCTAAGGTAACAGAGAGCAACTGCAGAAGACTGAAGAAACTAAATTGCAAACCAGCAGAAAACGCAGAGTCCTGGTTATATGTATACCTCTGTTTGAGGAAATGAAAAATCCATGTCTACATGCTGCAAACACAATTACCGTTTCCCCTTTCCCAATGGAAACTAGCACATAAAACCTTGAGAAAAAAAAAAACCCACCACCAATAAAAAACTGTGGTTTCCTGCACAAAGTCACTACACATTAAAGCTAAAATAAAGGATCCTGTGAACAGCATTGTGGTAGTCTGTTCTTCTCTGTGCATACTCATTGTTTAATTAAGCAGGCCTCTTGCCCAGGAAGTCATGGAATTACTGTCCCCAAGCAAAATACCCCATCCTAGTGCTTGACATGTCATAATTCCCAACATTTTAACAACCATATGGCAGAGATTACAAGCTTTATTTGACCCACTTTGCCCTTACACACCCATAAAACCAAGGGGCTGTGACACCACAGGCACCAGGACAGCACATTGCACTTGCAGAGTTCAGACCTGGAAATGCGTGTGTGTGTGTGTGTGTTAACTTGCTGATAAAGGACACCTTTCTGAAGCTCAGATTTTACCACAGTACTTCTTCAGGGTGGCCAAGGCAACACAGGTAACCAGCCTGAGTCTGTCTGTCCCTTTCGACATTATGCAGCTGCCTCCTGAAGTGTAACGTGTCAAACAAGTCCAGCACAGGTTCCTGCTGCAGGGGGAAAAGAGGGAGGCACTGGGGAGGGGCAGGTGCAAGACACGGTCTGCCACAGGGGGGGAACATTGCTTTCCTGCCATCCTAACAACTGCCTGCACAAAACTCTTAGATATATGTGTTACAATAGTCTTATATGTAACGCTGTAAATGGATATGAATAAAAAGTACAACTTGAGTACGTTTCGCGCTGAAGGTCTGAGCTCCGAAGGCCCGGGGGGTTTCTCCTGATGAGCCCCGAGCTCAGCCGGCCCCACGCCGGCCACCAGCCCCGCACGGCAGAAGCGGATAAGGGAATCTCCCCGGCTCTGGCAGGTGAGCAGCACCCTCTGTTCGTACAGGAGAAGGAAGGGGGAAGGCAGGGAGCCCAGGGGAGCCCACCCGGGGGCAGAGCGATGCTCCCGCTGCCCGGCGGCGCTGCACTCTCACCTGCGGCCGCGCTCCGGGCCCCGGCCTCGGTG
>NW_005054326.1:6363943-6398926 GCF_000277835.1 Geospiza fortis | reverse complement strand
CCCCCCCGGGCCCGCCCCCCCCGCCTGCATGGCGACTCACGGCGAGCCACAGCCCTGCACAGCGCCGGCCCGGCCCGGGATGCCCGGTGGCTTTGTCCGGGCCGGGTGCCCACGGCGCAAGTTCCCCCCGCGGGCACCGCACCCGCTCTGCTTCCTCCCGGAGCCGCGCCGGGAGACCCCGGCCCCGCTCCCCTTCCCCTTCCCGTTCCTGTTCCTGCGGCCGGCCGCGCTCTCCCCCCGCTCACCTCCTCAATGCCTGCCCTGCCAGGGGAGGCCTAGCTCCTCCAGGGGTGTCAGACACTGTACCTGACATCAAAGGAGCTGCCCCTAACACAGTCCCCTGTGTCCCGCGAGAACATTGGTATCTCAGTGGTGCTGGGACTCAAAGGTATCTCTGAGTCCCGGCACTTAAAAGTGAGTTTTGGTGCCAGGGATGGAGGTGCAATTCTTTCATCAGTAATAATTCCATCCAGGCCAGAGCTCTTGCCTCTTTGCCAAAGTCGCTAAGTTTTCATCAATGGGAAAGGCAATCAGCAGGCTATGCTGCTCTGGGATTACAATCACTTCTGCAGCTGAAGTGACTGAAAGCAGCTGTTTACCTGGTTAACCAAAACATGATGTTCAGAGGAAGAACATCACCTGTGCCACTGTGAGAGCAAGCCTGTCAAGGGCTTTGAAGTCTGTCAGGGAGCTTGATGTGGTGCAGTTTGAGGCAAACCAGTTGAGAAACAGTGCTCCCACTACACAGGGATTTCCTCACCTTTGGAAACCCAAGGTTTTTGGGCTTCCCCAAAGGTGGCCTCCTGTTTTGCAGTATGCTGCTTCATTTGCCATCAGCTGTAGCAAATGTAGGTGAGGATTTCTTCACAAAAGAGGAGTGCAGTCAGCTACACTCCAGGAATGGTATCCCTCTGGCAGCAGTCCAACACAAGCTTTAGTTACCAGGAAACCATGAATTGCTGGGGCTTGAGAGAATATTCTGGGGAAGTTCCCCTCTGTACTTACCCTGCTCTTACATCTCTTTTTGACCACTGTCAGAGATGGGAAGTAGGCAGGCAAGACTTTTCATTTGACACATACAGCCACTCTTAGGCTTTTACATATTCCAAAATGAGATTTTATGCACTGCTCAGGCAAGCTGCTGACTTCACAACTTCCTTGAGTCCCAAGGGACAAGGATATCTTTTGTCAGCACCCACAGAGCCATGTGTACAGCACAGCCACATCTGCAGGGGGACCCATGAGATGGGGCATCAAAGTCCTGTGCTACAGGGTGAGGATCCTGCTGAGTCTTTTCGAGGAGGTTTTCTTGGCATGCAGGACAGTAGCACACCACCTGCTGATGTCAGAGGACCAGCTGTGGGAAGCACCAGCAGTGTCTGACCCCTGGGGGACACGGCAGGAGAGAGAGGATGTGGTGATTTTCCCATACCACACATGAAGTAGTGAAGGATCATGAGGCAGAAGCCAAATGAGTGAATCTTCTGCTTTCAGTGTCAGCAGTTGGGGGAGAAGTGGTGCAGCTGGGACATCTGCCACCATGTGCCAATGATCTCACTCTTTTGGTCTCTGTAATCATTCTTTGCCAGAAGAGGCTTGATCTCTTAGAGCCACCCCCTTCAGTTCCTGATAGAAATGAAGCAGCCAGATCACCTCCTGGATCATTTTCGTCTGCTTGCAATTGCAAACATTAGGTTTGACTTATGCAAACATTCAAAAAAAAAAGCAGTGGCTCAGAGATAAAAGACTGATTTATGTCCTGACTTCAGTCACCTGACTAGGGCTGGGCATATGGACATGCATGTATCACTCATTACTGAACTTTGTACTTACCTCTTTAAACACAGAGCTTTCTTCCTGGAAGGAAAGTAGCTAAGGAAGCAAGGGCAAACACACCCTACAAATCTTATCCAAGTGGTAGGAACTGTGCTAATTTTGCTCAATGTTATCAGTGAGTGGTAGCTTATTACAGTGTCACTCTGGAAAATAAAGGTCACCTCAGAAAAGAGGCTCGTGCCAACTCTGTGGAATCGGAAAATTGGTCACAAAAGCTCCTTTTCTTGAGAAAAACCCCCTGAAGCACACTGACATATTTAAAGCAGTGAGGTGATAGAAGAAATCCAGGCAGACAGCAAATTCACAGTAATTGCAAAGCATTTGTACGCTGCAGTGTGGTGCAGGGTTCCCAGAGCAGCTTACTGTCTCTCTTCTTTTCAGCTAGTTACACACAGACCTGGAGCAGCTGGTTCAAGCTGGCTCTGAGTGGCTGTACACCAGCAGCTGCTCTGTTCTGCCTGCTTTGACAGGGCAAAAAACTTCCGCCCCTCTTGGCACGACCTTCCTCCTTTTCTGTACTCTGAATCCCTCTTGTTCTCCATCTCCGGGCACAGACAGAGTCCTTTGGCAACGTCAGCAAAAGGAAAAACACTTTAAGTGTAAAAGGTCAGTCAGAGATAAGTATTATCTTGGAAATCATCACCCTAAATGGTTAAAAGATTAGTGTAATAACTGGAGAAGAGATCTGAGAACACAAAAATAAACGTACATGTAGACAGTACTGTGAATGCTGCTTAAAAGATACCAAGGTCAGAACATGGCACTGCTTGGTCAAGAGCCTTGCAGCACCCCTCCCACCCCAGGAAAAGTGCAGGAGGAGTTACACTGGAGTTACTGGTGCCTGGTCACCAGCAAGGCACAGCCAACCCTGCGTGGGCAATAGCTGGGCCATCCAGCTCCAAGGCTTTTGTGGGAGCAACAACAGAAACCCTGCAGAAGCCACAGAGGTGGAGAAGGAGAGCAAGGACAGCTGGCAAGACAGCCTCAAGAAGAAGTTGAAAGAGTGCTTCAGGTGTGTGAAAGTCATGGAAGCATTCAGCTTGTGCTGCTGGAGACCCAAAGCATTCAGGGAAATAGGACTTTATAGGCAATTTTGGTTTGGTTTGTGAGAAAACAAATGCATCACTTTGCATGTGAACCACTGTTCTTCCACTAAACCTCTTTGGATTAATATTTTACTAATGGAAGCAACCTTCAGAAGACTTGATTTTCACTAACTCCTCGAGTGAGACCATTTCTGTTGTTGCCATTGGTCAAGATTCTTTTTTTCTGCTGGAATTTAACTTTACTTCCTCCATAGTTGCACTATAAATCTGTTCCATGATTCAGTTCAAGGCATCTAGCTTTGATTTCTCTGAGTACTATCTTGTGCTGTACCCCACAGGAAAATCTGTGTAGTAACATATTTTTAGAGCATTAATCCACAGGACCCTGAGAGAGAAGATGCATGAACTCAGCACCTAACACTTTCTAAACATTAAAAACATCAACTTGTTTATAGTTTATTTAAAATTGATTTAGACAGTAACTTCTCAGAGGTCTGAGAGAACACTGCCTTTCTGTTAGATATGAAACTCCAAATAAAAACTGAATCAGAATATAGGCTATAATATAGAAAATTCATATTAGATACATAGGTAACCAAGCCAAGTCCTGCCTAAGTTACTCTTTAATTCATCAGACAGTTTGAATTTTCTGTGAACTGCAATTAAGCCAACAAACCAGTTCTACCAGCAGGGAAGTTTAATGAAGAACAAGAACTGGTAGAGCAGAAGATTGAGTAGGATACTAATTAGAGAAGAATTTCACTCATCTCAGACCCTCATGCACGTTCCAGATGAAAAGTCTCTTCTAATGGCAGCAGCAGCTACATGTAGTGCACAAAGCCACTGCAGTGTGTGACACTGATACACAGGCTAAGCAAGAGAATTTGAGGCAGATACTCAACCTCCCCCAAATTGTGATGCAGGCAAAGGCAGCACCCAGTACCCAAAGCCACAGCTTCTAATGCAATATAATACAATACAAATCTCTGTTCTGCCTTGCTTGACTGGGTAAGAGGGAACAATATCGTGTTTAATCTCTTTCTCCCTGTTATCATTTTGGGCCCCATTGAAGATAATGATGGGAACTATCCAGCAGCAGGTTTTGTACACTTTCAACTAGTGCAATAAGAAATGCTATTTATAGCCCCCTAGAGCCAAGATTTCTTCCCTTTATCACACTGATAGGTGCTAACATGTAGCTTTGCAAGACCAGCTGTATGATAATTAAAGGAAGAAACATCCCTGCTACATATTGCTTTGTTGGTAATTTTGTCTCACCCCTTTTATGCAGCACAGAAGCATTTGGTATATTGCGAGCAAATTCTTGGAATTGACCTAAAATAGGTTGAGATAAAGGTATCAAACACATCCCTTAGTTTTACTGAAGGATTGCTGCTTAGAGGGAATAATTGCTCCCTCTAATCAGTTTTGTTAGGTAAGTCTTGCAGAGCAGCACTCATTTAACAGAGACTGATTGCTTTTAGAAGTTGGAATATTCCTCATTATCATCGCCATAGATTAATGAACTGTGTCTCACTATCCAATTGATGTCAGTCATTTAGATTCCATTAGCAACAGGGCTTTAGCTTTGGCTTGCATTAACTACAGGCAAAAACAAACTTCCATAAGGTCATGTTAGCAGAAAGGAGAGAGGAAGCAAGCTATGCTCCAGAAAATGTTCTACTTCTCTATTTCATCTTTTATTCTGTAGTGACAATCAACAGCCAGGTTGGAAATAAAAAAAAAAAAAAATTTAAAAGACCTCATCATTTGAGACACTTTAAGTGGGGTTTAGTGGGAAGATGCTCTAGGATTTCCTTGGAGCCTTCACTCCTCCAGGCTGAACAACCCCAACTCCCTCTGTGTGTTTCCATAGGAGAGGTGCTTTGTTTGAAGAGTCATGTATTGCTAAGGTGCTAGATACATTAAATATTAACCACTGTCCCTCTGTGAATGCTTACCTAAACAGTAAAGCAAAATGTTTTGGTTCTCTGCTTAACAAATCAACACAGGTAGAGCATATGGCTGATAAAACATGTTGTGAAAATAAAGGCCTAATTATAACTTCCAGCTCTGGAAGAAAATATACCAGTCTCAATATTGCAATTCTGCCCTAACTTTGGTTTTTTTCCTTGTAAAAACCAAGCTGTCAGGTACTTCAAATTACTTCTAAAAAGGCATATGGTACAGGCACAGGAGCTTCAGCATACTTCTTAATAATTTATGGTGACTAAAAACAGAAAGACATCAAAGCTGTTGCTGCACTTGCAGACTTCTCTTAAGTTTTCCTCCCTTGTTTTCCTCCATTCTGTTCTGCATTCCACAGACTCCTTTGGATGTTTCTGGGATAAAATGTTATTATATGACTGTGAAAAAGATATAAATGTTGCTTGTATTTAACTTCAACTTGCTGTTTTATCCTGAATCTAAAAAAATAACATTCTATTCATACTTATAATTTTTAGAAGTTATTTTTACCCCCAGATATCGAACATTGTCTAATTTTGGAACTTAGTATTTCAAACTATCTTTATAGTGTGTATCTATCCTGGGCTTTATGCACTGCCAATGGCTGTACCTTTCCATAATGAAATCTGCCATGTGTTTATATTCCAGCAGAGATAAACTAAGCACATTTGCACAGATGAGGGGTCTGAAACTCCAGAACCTCCAGAGTCTCCATTTGTGCTTTGTCACATATTTATATTCATGGTTTTGAACACTCTTTTAATATGTTTTAGTCATTTAAAAGGAAATTAATGTTCTTTACCAGAATAAGAGCATCTATATTTTACTGAGCTATCATTGTTGGGGAAAGAAAAGTTTTCCCATGTTCAGGCATTATTTTTGTCTTGGGTCTGGTGAGTCAAATTGCCATTTTGGTTTACAAGCCTGGCAGACAGTCAGAAGGAGGGCATAGGTCCACAGAAATTAAAACCAGCAAGAGTATGTTAAACTCCAGCTATTTATAGTGAATCTCTAGCAATACTAAGCACTGCAGAACTAGGAAAAAAAGCTCTGAGCCAAGTCCAGCCCTTGAGCAATGCAGGTTCTGGGGCCGTGTATGTACCACATGGAGTAACTAACTCACCTTCCTGCCCACATCTAAAACCACTTTGGTATTTAGTGTGTGCAGGGTGAGGTATGTGGAGAGGTGAAGGATTGCACGTAATCACTTTGTTGAGTGTTGGTGTTTTCCCATCACACACTCTTAATTTGCCTATCTGCAGGTGAGAGATAACAGCACCCAACTTGCAGAGATGTTTTGGGAAAGAATTAGTATGCATAGAGTGCTCTGAAGATAAAAGGAGTTACCCTGCATTTGTCTAAGATAACAAAAACCTTTGAAAGCCATGGTGGCTTCACAGAGGCATTTTCCTTTTGAGTAGTGTAGGAATTCAAGATTGTTGGTATTTTTATTGAGTGCATTTATGTAAATTCTGATGTTATGGTTTGCAAGGCTGAAGTTGAATCACAAACTGGTCACCAGGTATTGGGCTCACATCCTTTACATTCAGAATTTGCTCTTCAAGAAAGCTCTGCACTCAATGTCGCTTTCCATAACATGTTCCCAATCTGAGTAAATAGCTTCAGTTTTAATACTTCAACCAATATGACAGTATTGAATAGGAAAAATCAATTTCCTTGAGAGACATAATCAATGCTTACAAATATTAAAACCCTCCACAGGTAGGAAATCCTATGAATTAACGTAAATGGAAACAACTGTCTCAGTATTTATTTCCAAAGTTCCCTGATAACTCAGTTAAAGGATATGAAATTCCTTCTTTCCTCCCCTCATATAGTGCTTTCTCACAAATAAAATTTTCTCAATCATAAATTGCTATTGTAATAAATTATTTTTTTTTTCTCTAAAACCAGCCAAGAAATCATATTCCTCAAGCTGGATACTTCCACTGTGATACAAGAGAATATATAAATAATAATGAAGGAAATATGTGTTTTCTAATATAGCACTCTAGTCAAGAAGGAAAGAAAATCCATCTTGCAAAGGTCAATATTTTTTACTGGTTTCTTAAGCTTCTGCTGAGTTGACAACTATAGCACTGAGCCTTACGTTTGTGCAAAGTTAAGACTTTCTTCTTCCATCCAGGCAATCACTCAAACCTTCTACTGAAAAGAAAGCAGTTGTGCCTGTGCCTTTACCATAAACAAACAGATGAGAACTGGCTTTATTCCAAATAATTTTTCCCAGGATGCACATAATTATGACTATCTATTTTAGCTCCATTCCCCCCCTCCATCTTGTTCTAT
Organism: Geospiza fortis; assembly: GCF_000277835.1. Taxonomy (NCBI): domain Eukaryota; kingdom Metazoa; phylum Chordata; class Aves; order Passeriformes; family Thraupidae; genus Geospiza; species Geospiza fortis. The sequence goes on along the minus strand of NW_005054326.1, from coordinate 6,391,769 downwards.
ATAAAAAATCTTCCATGTTTGTCTTTCATGGGCTGCTAGAAGATGTGGCTGTCAGGCCCTCTCCATAATTAATATCTCTGTTCTTATTATTGGTCAAATGAACCCAAGGTTTCAACATTGTTCAAAATTATGCTGTAATTTTTTTCCTGCGTACCTCACTTGCCAGTGCCCTGTCAGTGTTTTATAGCGTTAGGAGAGTCAAACCACAGCTCCTGCTGTCTTTAGGTACAACTGAGAGTGCTCTGCATTTCTTTATGCATAACTGCAGGATTTATTAAGGGAGGTAGCTAGAAACCAAGAATTGCTGTGACAGTCCCTGTAAACTATAGCAGGATCTTTGCCATTAAAATCTGGTGTGTATATAGCAGAAAACCAACAGCTCAATGGTCAGAAGTAACCTCCTGCTCCAGAATATGGACTAATGCTTCTTCCCAAGGCAGAAATTACATAGACATTTTCTTTGGAAACAAAAGTTATATTTTTGAGGGTTTTTTTCAGTTTGTTGGGTTTTTCTCCCAGTTTATTTCAGTGACCTTACTCTCAGAGTCCTGCACAGGACCAGCTGAAGGGATGCCACAGAAGAAGGGGAAGGAGCAATATGGGGTAGAAGTTTCTCAAACCATCTTTGAAATCAGAACATTCCCACAAGGGGTAGTCCTCTGTGAAACTGCTTTCAAAACACACTGAAGAAGAGAAGTCTGCTTCAACTCACAGAAACCCTTAACTCAAAATTGAAAAAGAGGAATGCCAGTGTAAAAAATTCTAGCAGTCACACTTCTGCTAAATCACAGCAGAACCTGTTGCCCAAGGCATTTCTGCAATGAGAAAAGGTAATGTGGGAGAGCAACCCCTGCTAGGTGAGAAAAAGGAAGAAAGGAGACAAGTGGGAAGAACCCAGCCAAACACAGCTCTCAGACTCCATTTCTGTCACCATGCACAACTTGTGTTTCTATCCAAAGTACCTCCCCAGGCAGCCAAAAACCAACCCAGCTGTCCAACAGTTCCCATTGAGACAAACGAACACCACAGCAAGCTTGGAGAGGCAATCCTTCCTCCACAATCTTCCTGACCCACTTCTAAAAGCTGGACATTTTCTACCCCTCAGGTACCCTAAGAACAGCAAGGTTCACTGGAGGAACTGCAGTAGCCACCTTCCTGCCAGGGCTGAGCTCCTGGATCAATGTGGGGGGATTTTCATCTCTTTGCTTTCAGAGCATGGCTCTTTTGCAAGGGAAAAGGATGTTTCTTACTGTAAAAAAGCAGGTATGGTACAGCATTCCCAAGCCAAATTGATGTTGACTTCAGTTCTTTTGCTTCCACATCCCCTGAGGATGGAGATCTCCATCTTGCAGAGCATCCTTGTGCTGAAAGTTTGTGCAAAGGTTGCAGCATTTCAGACATCACTCAAATCTGCTGGAAACACTCTATGGGGAAACTGTATTTTAGTATCTGTCTCAAACTCAGAAAACAGAGGAAGCATCTTGGCTTAATTCTGATTCCCTTTTCCTTTAATGCTGATTTCCCTTCTTAATTTCCTCTTTGATACTTTTGATTGATCTCTGAGAATGAAATGATTGTGAAATTCTAAGCACTGCAAACTGCTGTAAATAGAAGTAGACCAGACAGAATGGTGTTAAATGAACAAAAATGGCCAGTTTATTCACTGGAACAGTTATGCATTACACTGTAATTTTAATTGGAACATAAAGATGTAAGAATCAGTATATCAGCTTCTTTTAATTATTTTCTTCAGCACTAGAGTGTTTTTCCCAACCATTTGACTGCATGATCATATTACACATGTACAAGCACAGACTTTATGAATCCCTCACAAGGTATTAATCTAGGATTGTCTACAAGGACAAGGAAAAGTTAACATGAGAATTACTTCAATTTTAAAAATAAATGATGCATTTTTGGAAACAAGAATTATTTAACTTTTTTTGCTTTTAGCATAAAGTAGCAACAAGAAGAGTTTCCAATATTCAGTCTTTAGCAAATGAACATATATACTTTTATATTCTCCACCACCTAGAAACACTTCATCATTTAACCCCAAGAAGGCAGGACAACATAAAGTCAATTCAACATAGGAGTAGCTGAGTTATTACAGCAGTAAACATACAGTATACAAATTTGTGTTTGTCACAAACTCCACCAATGCTAAAACTCTTTTGAAAGGAACACAGCAATCTGTATGGTTCATTAAATACAGAACATCATGCAAATGGAAACATTCAATAGATTACAAAAATCACAAAACATCAGTTTTCTTTTTTTTAAATTGTTTACAAAGGATCAAGTTAATTAACCCTTTAACAGTCAAACCACAGGGCTGAAAATCAATAGGGAAATAAGTAATAAAATGGACTTAATTTAACCACTGGCATAGCACACATAGCCATATCTGTGAACAGGAGAAATAATAATAAAATAAGCTAGATTACTCTTATTTCTTGTTCATAGCTGATAAAATACCAACTAGCTAGCAAGCCAGTCTACTTGAAACTTTTATCAAATGCTTCTCTTTATTGATTTTCCAAAATATTTTTGAAATCAAGCAACCACGTATTCAGTAAAAACTCAGACTACTAACACTGAGAAAAAACATACACTCTTATCCACTCTTTTACAGCAAATCATGATAATCAATACAAACAGCCTTGTTGAAAGACACTTTTGAAATACAAGGCTCTATCACCCAGAGTCTGCCACACATTAACTCCAGTAATGAAATACTGGATTTTTCCTTTACCTTTTGTCACTTTGTCACTTGGTTGCCATTACATTTCACAAAGGGGATTTTCAAGAACTCCACGGGAAACAGATTAAAAACCAATACGCTGTGCACCTCCAAATGAAAGATACAGACTCTCTGTGATAGTTCTCTTGCCTTCCTAGCAAGAGGAATATGCATATCACACAAGAAATAAGGATTTTCTAGCTTAGTTATGGATATGGAGAAGCTACACGATGTTAACAATGTCATGCACACATTTTCCATTGCATATTTTGATGTATTTGTGCCTGAAGGCAAAAGGCAATTGCTTTTTTATTTCTTTTCCACAGGATGCTTAATTACAGTAAAAAAAAAAACCTTAATGGTTAAAAAACGTCTGAATAGTGTCTATCCCTTTCAGACTCACTGCACACACAGCAAAGGAAAACTGAAGAAGAAGCGATGACTGGAATTTTTAAAGAGGTAACTATAGCAATTATCATACTTCAAAGGTAAAACATCAGTCCCTGCCATTCTCAAACGAAGATTTCCGAGGAACAAAAGAAAGAAATTTACTGTAACTTCAGTGGATATGCGTCTTCTGCCAAAGAAAGGAACAGACCTCAGAAAGGCTGATGTAATCTATACCTTCTGATGATGATGGTCAGTCCAGCTGTAAGTGGAGCTGGCAGCACAGCTACTGACTTTGGCAATGCAGGATGAACCAGAAGGTTGGTACCAAAATTAGGGCCTGGACTCTGGGTGTCATTCCCAGTGAGATAAGGACTGGGTCAGATTTTACTGACAGCTTACTTAAGTAATTCCAACATAATTATGGTGAGCAGCCTTCATAGGTGAGGTCATATTTCATAAGTGAAGTTGTATTTCATAACATAATCTCCTTTATGTACACACATTAATATGGTAAATGACTTAAACAACTTCTTCATTGTTTTTAAAATAAAAAACTGAAAATCCACTTGGCATTAAAACTTGCAGCGTTAATTACAGTTTCATTCTACAAACTCTGCTGTATAGCTATGATTTCATTAATTTACTGTGAAAAATGTGGATAGAGAAAGCACAGAGATGCCAACCTGTCAATCAGATCAATCAGAAAGAATATCACTACTGCTCCCATTTACAAGGCAGAAAATTCTATAAAATTAGCATGAAAAACAGTTATGTCCTCTTTCTTTAAAACCTCCATATATGTTCTGACTGATAGAAAATATATTTTTCCATACTATTACATTTTACAATTTATTTTTCATATTTTTTTCCTTTTATATTTGTTTTTTTTTCCTATTTCTTTCTTTTTCTTCTTTTCCTCACACATTTCCTATAAACTGGATTTCCACAAGCAGATCATTTCACTGAACAAGGAATAATTTTTCACTACATCAGAAAATAAAACCTAAACCAAAATGCTCCTGCTTTGACCTAAATGACCCTATTTTGAGTAGGCTATTTCAAATCCGAAGAAATTTCAAGGCCATCATAGAGAACAGAAGCTGTGTTTCAGACACAAAAGTCAGAGCAGGATTTGAATTGCCTCCTTACTGAGTAGAACACATAGTAGTGTTCCTAAGTATACTCAACCATTACAAATATATGTATCATTTTTTCTTAATCCTTAAAAATCAGAATAGATATCAACACAACATAAACTAATTTTAAATGGGCAAAATTTTGCAACCCTTAAAAAACCCCAGGCTTTTGTTTCTGGTTTTGTCTGCATGTAAATATTTCCTACAAAATCTCAAAGTTTTATATTATCAATCAATATATAACAAAGAAGAGGTTTGCATCTTAAGTTCAAGGTATGTATTTTATTTCATTTTATTTTATTTTATACTGGTTAACTGACAAAAACTGTCCCAGGGACCTACAGAGCTTTTTAACTTACAATGCAATAACTACAACCATTTGTACATCAAAGTTGATTTGTTTCTAGTTCTTTCACATTTCCAACAATTACATTTTTTTACATATAAAAAAATGCAAATTGAAAACTTAGGAATTAAAAATTTAAAACTTAAGAGAATAAAAACATTTATTTCTATAAAACAGGGCCACAACTTCTATACCACTGCATGTTCTTTCATAACTCTTGATCCACATGGACATGCAAATGTTTCTGAACTGTCTTGATACCATTTTTCCCCCCCAATAAATTTGTATCTATATAGAAAGGAAATGTATTTCACTGAACTACTGCTTAACTAAAGTTTAGGAAAATGCCTTTGATTTGGATACGAAAATAGGAAAAACTATTCCAAGTGCAGTCAGTGGTAACTGCATTCAAAGTGCTATGCAAACTCCTTCTCTTATTAACAATATACAGTAGCTGTCTTTGTTGGACACAGATATTCTTACACCAGTCAGACAAGGTCAGGAATCTGGAGATGCTTTTTAAAAGCTGAATTTGCCTCGGACAAAATACTGTGGGGATTTTTAAAAAAAATCAAAATAGCAGCTAAACTCAGTGTCAGACATCATGATGGAGCTGAACAAGGTTTCACTTGACCTTTCTATGACAAGACAACAGGCAGTTTAATTATGATACTGAATAGTGATGTAAAGGTATATGAGAAGAATCACATGAACCTCATGGAAACCAAAGTCAAAACACTGCCAAGTGTTATCTGTTTGATCTGATCAGGACTGGGTATCAGTTTGTTCCTATTTTCTCTATCTCTGAGTGTTTTGTTACTATAGCTCAGCTGCTTTGCCAAGGTTACACGACAGACGTTGTTGATGACATAAAATATTTCTATTTACAGCACCTTTGTTCTTGGTACTATGGTAAGAATGATTTGTTAGGCACACTGAGTGGTCACCCATTCTTTCCTCTGCTGATGTTCTCTGTATTGTAACATTTGGTAAGCACTGTTACTAAAAAAACTGACTTCATTTTCTCAGATTCAGGCAGAATTTGAAAGAATTGTTCCAGCCACACCTGCAGCAACTTTTTTTCCCCAGCTGCCCTGTGCCTTAGTGTGTTTCCCACTTGTTGGTCAAACATGTGCTGCAGAGAAGGAATAAAGACATGTCGAAATATCCAAGCCTCTCTTCTGTAAATAAATTAAGGCCACCTAACAAAACAAGGAGCCTGCTAGTTACCAACAAGTAGGCAGCACTGCAGACTTGTTTCTCCAGCTGATGACCAGATGAGAAACCCACAGATGCTGAACCCTCTGTTTAGCCACTTGCCTTGCTGCCAGGTACTGTGCAAAATAAATTCCTTGATTTTGTTCTGAAACTCACTGCTTTTAAGAAAAAAACCAGGCTTACTCAGCTTTTACAGGAAAGAATCTTTAACTAGGAACACTGTGCACTGTTGCGATAGAGTCTGTGTAGTGTTGATCACCTGAGTATTTGTCATAAACTGACATGAGCTAAGGTTCTGTGTCTGTTGATTTTTGGCAAGGAAAAAATGCACTACAGTAAAGTCCTGCTGACTTTGATCCACACCATCAACCCTACCTGCATGAGTTCTTTCTCCACAGAATACTTCACACGAAATGCACACGACTTCCCCACTCAAACTAGCCTTTCCTGGTAAGGCCTCGAGCTAGGATCCTGAATATGGGAGTGGGAGGAAAGAATGTTCTCAATTAGCACACAGCATTTTACTTATTTTAGATTTTCTTTCTCAGATACCAAACAGAAAGTAATCCCAAAAAACAGCACCAATTCATGATGCGAGAAGTATAATTACAATGCAAGCAATCAACTGAAAACAAATCAGTACATTATCCTTTCATCTCCTTCTTAGGCTTAATAATTATCTTTCAGTGAAGAGCTAGAACAAAACCAGAAGCTAGTGTAATAGGAGTTAAAAAAACAAGTGCATAAACAATATCAGTGCAGCAGCAAAATACACAGTCATTGTTAACATTCCAATTCAACCCATTTCCAACATTTTTGTGCAATAAAAATTGGCCATATGCTGGCCAATGCAACAAGCCTTTTTTTAATATTAACACAGTCATTCTTCACTGAAGCTATTTCTGCTTGGATTTAAAAAATAAAATTAGTTAAATACAACTCTCACAAAAAAAAAGGACTGTTTTTTATAAACACGAAATTCTGGTGCAAATAAAGTAAGAAATAAATATCACACCCTTGAAGACAAAAAGAAATTTGAACTGGTTCCTATGGCTGAACTTAGAGGATGTGAGGGTAGGATTTTTGTAATATAATTTTTTAACATTGGCTTAAGTCTCTCATCATTTCAGAGGTAAAGCCAAGCAGCTGGGAGGAACATTTTTTTGTTGAGATGTTAAATTTCACTACACTTCAGTTGTGATAGCACAGTTTGAGTACAATCAGAGGAACCATAAAAAGTCTTCTTGATAGGTTGGGCTCTGTGCTTTGTGTTCTTCTTCTCAACCTTCCCTCAGTTGCCAGAGCAGGGGATATGAATCCAGACTTGCCAATGCAGCAACAAGGCAGGATTGTCCACCCACTTGCTGGGAACAACCCCAACCTTTGTTGCATGAGCTCCACTCTGCATTTTCTCTTACGTTGCATATGAAGATTAGGGGTAAGGAGGAGGCTTAGAGAGACAGTTGAGAGGGGCACACTGAGAGCTGGAATGTGGCTGCTCTTCTGGAAGAGCATTAGGACTGAAAATTAAAAAGAAAAGAGAAAAAGTGCTTAAAATACAAGGCAAACTTTTTGCAAGCATGTAAATAGTACAGGGCTGGAAATGAACTTTAAAAGGGGGTGAAGCCTCATCTCTAAATCCATATCCTCAGACACACAGTATACACACAGAAAACTCTCAGTGCACAGCAAATCAGTGAGACCTGGATGCGTTTGTGAGGTGGACCAGATACCCCACTTCACAATTCCTGTACACAATTGCTGTTTGCATGCTGGGATGACAAAGACTGTGTGAAGAAAAAAATGCATCTGTGAAATGGGAGAGCAAATTCAAAGGACAAGATGCAGGTGCCATCTTTACATGAGTATTGAAGATTTTCTATATGCAGCTGATTCACTTTTTGAAATGAAGTACAGTGCCAGGCTGGAAATCAGGTTTCATAGCTCTGTGAAAATGTGATGTCTTACTGAATTTGACCTATTTACTAGTTCATTTGTACAAATACAGTGTAGCCTTCTTCATCAGGCCCCTTAACCATTACATATTATGCAAATTACATTTCTGGGGTGTGGGGATTTCTTATGCTTTGTTTTCTTTGGGGTTTTGTGCTGCTCAAACCCATTTCATTCTGCCATACATTTCTGTCATTTGACTGTTTTTCATGTACAATTTGTCTGATAACATCATTCACCTGTTAATTCACCTGTCTAGAGTGCATTTATAGCACTCACTGGCACATAGTGCAGAGAGGTCTGAACCAGCTTACAGGGGCTGGAGTAGCAACAAAGAAAAGGGGCAGCTAACACTACCACACCCCACTTCTTGGTGCAGAGCTGTAGAAAAACAAGATACCAAAACAAAATGCAAAAAAAAATTCATTTAGAAAGAGAAGGAAAAGGAAAAAAAAGAAGAAAAATATCAAGCCCCCAGTTCTTTAATGTGTCTGGGAAGAGTTTTTCCCCCTAGTGCTTCAAATGTTCTACAGTGTTGAAGTTATTCCAAGCTCAGCACTGTGATGTATGATAAAGCACCATCATTTATGTCTCTGTCTTCAAGAGAATTTGCATTCTCTGTTTTCCTCCTTTAGAAAGCGTGCTTTTACATATTATCTCTGCAGCACAGACTATTGGAGTTCTGGCTGAAGGAATGCAATTAGCCTATTGCTGGAAATGAATCAATTTGAAATGCCAGAGGTGTTTGGAAAAATGCTACTGGAAATGCCTGCAGTACTGAAAATGTCTTTGGTTTCCACACACAGCATTTACTTAAGGAAACAAAGAGATGACATTGTGTTTGACTGAAGAAAGAAAGAAGTGTGCACCACCACCATTAAGTAACTTGATGGCAATGTCCACATTTTCAAATCAGACAATCTGGGAAGCTTTGACCATAAATACACAATTCTACAGGAACTACAGTCCTTGGACCTCTGGGCTTATTTGAAGGTCATAAAATTGCATGTTTTAAGTTAGATCCTATTTCCCAGATCTTGAAGATGAGTTTCCTGATTGCAAAATGGGTGGTGAGAGGGTTATAGAAGCTCAGGATCCCACAAGCTTTGTTTTATGCTCAGCTGTCTAACAGTCCCAAAGTGTGAAGTGTTATGGACTATGACCCCTCAGAAGAAGTAATTCTTTCCATGGCTATATCCATCCTTTCCTTCTGTCATATTCTGCCACATGCAGATGCAGATACAGCATCCACAGAGAGATCTCATTGAGATCTTTACCTGCTCCACACCAATGACTGTGTCAGGAGTGACTGGAGATTGACCCAAAAGCTCTGTATTTACGTTCAAACTTATTCACTCATCAAGAGCCAGCTCCTGGCTTCAGCACCTCCTGAGTTTTCAAGAAAGGCTTAGGAGAAGCACTAGCCTTAATTCAGAGACAGAAAACTGAAGTGGAATCTTAACATCCCATTTGGGGAAGACAAACAAGGAGGTGATTACACAACCCTACAAAGACTGGCTTACTCTTCTCCCTCACTGCCTTGATTCTTTTTAAACAGGACTCCTATAATTGCCAGAGAGGAACAGAAACTCAGCACACACATTCCTTGCTCGTTAGCAGAGATGTGTTTGTCTTTTGGGGCTTCCTTCCTAACTTTAAAAATAAGCAAAAAAAGATGCTCATGCTCTGAGGGAGAGGACTGGTGAGGAAATGGCTGTAGTTGCAACTAGTTATGTACAGCATCAGTGGCCTGAAAGAACCTCCCTGAGACACATAAGATTCTCCTCTACACAAATATAAACAACTTTATGGCATGACCTTCAGTACAAAGCCAGCCATGAGTGTAAAAGCTGTACTACACACTATCCCAGGCTATGCTCAGATTAGCAATTCTAAGCCCTATGCTTGGAGTTATATTAATTTTCTTTTCCTGGTAATTCTGCATTGCTTCTTACTTTGAAATACAAGCACACTTTGTGCACAGAAGAAATAGAAAAATTTGTCTCACTATCTCCTTTTCAATCAATAATAAATATTAAGGGCACTAGGTAGAGAAAAAAATGTCAAGGCTATCATGCACCTCTATAGCAGCATATATAACCACATCACCTGCAGCTCCAATAGATTCAAATCTTTTTCTAAAACTCTGCTGTTATACCTTTCTCTCTTCAGAAACACAATTCATCCAGTTCATTAATGCAGATTTGCTGTAGCAGTACATAAACTAAAAATACATCAGAATCAGCAAGTGACACGTGGCATCCAATGTGCTTTTTATGGCAGTAGAGGTGCTGGTGCCAGCAGGTCCTGGAGCTCAGCTATCAGACACACTGGCAGTCACAGACAGCAGAGGATGGCAGGGCAGATTAATAACACAAAGCAAGACAGAGACAAGGAAGAACTTGAGTTTTTGACGATAAACAGAGAATAAGGAACAATATTGTTACATTCACCCAATGGGATATGTGCAGTTTTAAAAACATTTGGTTTTTACAGAATTTTTGTGAACATCTCCTTAAATGCTGATATCATTTGGGGATGTATTCATTCAATTGATAAATAAAGTCTGTGCAATTTTTTTGTGTTAGTATTATTGTCTGGTTTTATGCAGCTCTTTTATTTCCCTGGCACTCAAAATACTAATCACGTATTTCTAAAATTAACTGGAAAATGGTGTGCAGAGCCCTTCAGTGTTTTAAGTGCTGTGTTCTGGCTTAGAGATGTCATTCAGATGCAACACTGTCTGGCATTGATTGTAACTGTAACAAATCAGCAAAGGAAAATATAAACAGACCAATGATATTTTCAGAATGCAGAAATTTTGCATTTGTTAAGTTGCATATTTTACCCTTTTAAAAATTTCCTACTTTATATAAATAAAAGGATTATTTTATATTACTTTATATTATTAATTTAATTTGAGGTACTGGGGAGTTGTGGTTTGGTTTTTTTTATTAATAGATAATTTGGGCCTAGAGTTTTGGCGTCTGATAATGAAAATGAGGTTTTCATTGCATTCAACAGAAACCTGAAAACAATCCAAACATTGTAATGCTCTTTTTAATATTGGATAATGGCAATATTTCAGTCTTGTCCAATAGTCCATCAGATAGGTAGCTACAGGTGCTGGGAAGGGGGAACAGCATCCAGTAATTGTAAGGGCAGGCTTGGATTTGTTTGCTTGCCCCATATCCCCAGACCTAGAAACTGAGGTGATGCATGGAAGGCAGAGCAAGATTTTTGGGCACTGCTGCATCAGTTTAATTTTAAGGAAAGTTCTCACATATCCTCCAATCAAGTTTCAGTTGAAACATGCAGATTCAAGCAAAAAGACCAATGTAAAGCTAAAGTTAATTGACTAGATCTGCCCTGGAGTCTCATTTGGCTATTGACTAGATCTGCCCTGGAGTCTCATCTGGCTTGAAAGTGCCTTGCTTATCTAGTGAGATTTATCAAAGCCTATGTGCTGGAATCACAATTACCAAAGATGCCAGAGTTATAAAGTCCCGAGATTTATCAAAGCCTATGTGCTGGAACCACAATTACTAAAGATGCCAGAGTTATAAAGTCCCAACATTTATAAAGTTAAAAACCACAGTACAGTTAATGAATGAGGGAAAGCTCTCTGTGAATCTACCTGTGCTATGGTCAGGTGTATTAACTGGTTTGAACACCATTAGACATTGCAGGATGTGGAAAACATCTGTGTGAAGCACAAGCCTTAATCAACTCTTGTTTAGTTCTGGCTTAAATGCCACTCAGAGGTCACATTATTGCAAGAATTGGGTTGGAGACTTTAAAAAACAAGCACAGCTCTCTCTTAAAATGGGTGACTTCAGAGGACAAGGAATGGTGGGACAAGCTCCTGGCTTCCTTCTCTGCTGCATTTAGAAAATCCAAACCTCAGTAAGTCTAATTGGTCCTTAAATGCCCTCAAATTTTACTCCAGATTCCAATTACTTTATTTAAACAACTCAACAATTTATGTCATCATGCTGACTTGCATTAAATCTATTGTTATGCTTCACTGCTTTACAGAGCTGGGCAGGTGGTGTGGCTGAGGCAAGCAAGGCAGCAGTGTGAATCTATCAAAACCAGTGTTGTTTGACTTCACCAGACAGGTACAAATCTAGTGATAAAAAACAATAGCCATCTGAAAGTCAATTTTTCAGCGAAGTGTGTGTGTGCTGTTTGTAGGATGACTGATCTAAACTTTTAAAAATATTATCCATATTTAAATTATCAGAACAAGGTAATGTTCGCAGATTTCTAAGAAGGTATTTTTAAAATTACAGAAGTAATTGTTGGTTTGCATGTAGAGAGGGATGGCATTTGAGTATATTCATCACTAGGAGAGTAGCTCTGGAAGGAACAGAATAGTCTTTAATTAAATTACATATGGTTAAAATAAGACTTGTTGATGTTAACCTTCCATGTTTCCAAAGCACCTATTGCTAATCTCAAATTGCTCTAACATCTAAAATACAGCAGCATCACTTTACTGGCATATAAGGATTTTAAATCCTTAATATGCCAGTAACTTGCAATTTTGCAGTAACTTGCAATTTTTTTCAGTGAGCTGTAGAACTCCAAACTGTAAATCAGTAAATTATACTTTCCAGTTATAATGAGTTTACACCAACTTCTCAGTAAAATTTTCATATTGCTCTTACATAGTAAAGAAGACAATAGTACTTCCACTTTGTAGGCAATAAAAGAGAGGCACTAACTTGCTCACTGCAGTTCAGGCAAAGGCCTTAAAACAATGTAAATTATTTCAAATGAGAGCACAGACATAAGTGAATATTAGCACAGAATGTGCCATGAACAGATAAAATCATTGCAATGTCCTTTTGCTTTGCTCAGGTTTGGGGTTGTGCCTTGATTAGCCCAGCCATCCCAGAAGCATGATGTGGCCTTTGCACCACCTATGAGCAAGGACACCAGGAGTTTACTTTTAAAAACAAGATTAAAAACTGATTGCCTTAGGTCTGAGTTTCTAAGTCAGGGAGAACTTAGAAGTTCTGCTAAAATCTCACAAATGCCTTTAAAATGCCACTTTACAAAAGAGAAGCTTGAACCTACCCTTGAAATTAAAAGTCCCCCATTTCAGTAAATCTAGCAACAAAATAAATTCATTACTACTTTGGCATCACTGAGAAACTGCATCAAAATATCAAATGAGGGCTGCAAGATCCAGCTTGGCATTTCTTCCATATTTTTACAGGGAAGCAAGTGCATGAATGCTGTGACTCATGTTGGTGCTGTCACTGCAGAAATTACCACTGTTCCTCAAGCTGTTAAAGGTTTGCTGTTAGAGAAAAAGTGAAGAGCTTTTGTCTGAGGAGGAGGAAGAGGAGGAGGGGGGTGGCAGGCAGGCATGCAGCTCTGTGCAAAGAGAGGAGAGTTAGTGGAGTTTACCTGACAGTCTGGCAATCTGGCCCCCTGGCTAGTTGTGAGCCGTGTGGCGGTATGGAGGCAGCAGGCTGCTGACAATCTACAAGAAACTGATAAATTAGACATATATACAGAGAGATTACAGAGCAAGGGTTAGTAACAGCACTACACAGGCTAGGCATCTCAGGGAGAGATTTAGTGAGGAATGTGCTCTTGGTGCCTTATCTGACAGAAACACCTTTTTTTCTGATAGCAGTGACATTGGCTGTTGCCTTTTTCTCCTTTTCAGAAGAAGCACTGGAAACATTTTTGTTTGTTTTCCCTTAGCACTGACAAATTTTTGTTTAAGCAGACAGCAGTAACAGGCTGTATTCAGGATCTGGGTTTAAACCTTGTACTTCTCATTCTTCTGCTCATCATCTTGTTTTGCTCACATCTAACATGAAAAGTGTCAATAAAGCTACTCAAAATTTATCCAAAAAACTTATATCCATGTAAAAACAATTATGTCATCTCATTACAACATACAAGAAAGAGCTGTAAGAAAATATTTTCAATTTCTGAACAATGCTTGTGAGATTGGGGTTTTTTGTAGGAAAAAGGGAGAACTTGATACAGTCAACTTCACTGTTTAGTCTCAATTATTTTATCAATTCCCTGTCAAAGAAGTTTCCACATTAATCACTTGCAAAGCTGTATTATGGTTCCTTATTTATTAAACAACAGTAAAGCCAAATAATCCTTCATTGCTATGTTTTCCTGTGACATTCAAAATATGAAGACAGCTTTAGACTGGATAATACTTGTGGGGCTTCATGGAAGTAGTTGAACAAGGCAATCCTGCTTTCTAAATCGGTAGTGTTTACTGAGATTTCCAGATCTCAAGATTTTCTCTTCTTCCCTGCAGCATTCTGGCCTTTCATTCCACTGTCTGTGTGATTCAGACTGTCACACAACAGAGACATCAGGATCTTTTCAAACATTAGAATCTATGGCTGAAATTCTGAGCCTATGAAAAATTACTGGAGATTATTTTTTGTCTCCAGTATGACGTGCAGACCTATCATCCTTCCTGCCTGCTTCAACCTGATTCTCAACTTGTTTGATGGAACTGGGTTATTTTCCCCTAAACCATAAAAACAAGACAAGGGAACTCCACATACTTGGAAAGAATTTGATTTTTTTAACTGGTTGCTTCTTAAAGCTCAGTGCCAATATTCATTTCTCTTTACAATGTAGATATGTTTCAAAACCCCCTTCTATTCTTTGCCTCAATCAGTGGAAGAACATGCAAGTAATTTGCTGTCAAGAGTACTGAGATGACATCAAGTGCTGCAGAGCAACACATCTTCATAGCACACTGAGCATCATATCCACTGCTACAACATTTCCCTTCCATACCAGCCCACAGGGCCTCTCCCTAGCTCCTGTGAAGATCTGTGCTGACCTCCAGTGGGTAAGAAGCAAGTGTACCCAAATCACTGGTTCCTTCCTGCTTTCAGCACAGAGAAAAAGGGTTTGGAACCTGTTTTCTAGAAAAATAAGAGCAGAGTTTGTGCTGGCATGAGAAATGGAGTAAGAAAGAATACTCTGCCACTCTCATTTACCAGGATTGTCACTACAGTCCTCACTGCATCTTTTAGCAGAGGAGTGCAAGAGTTAGCAATGTATTTGGGTCATGAATAGAAGGGCCTGTCATTTCAGCACAGAGCTCAACTAAAATAAGAGGTGTCTGAGGAACAGACAGATCAGGCTAACTGCAGACAGAAAATGATGGCAAAAAAAAATTAATAAATGCTTTATTCTAAACAAAATAGTTTGCAGAAGTCCAAAGTAAAGTCATGCCTGACAGGGTATACAAGGTCATCAATGAGGAAAGAAATACAGAATAGAATGCTGTGTGATGAAAAGGTGCAGAAAGGTTTCGCTCATACAGAAGAAATTGTTCTGACAGGCTTTCCCAGAACAACACAAATGCCTGATTTATGATCCTGCTCTAATATCTCAAACATGGTGCAAATATTTTATGATGCATCTTGATCTGCTACACTTGGCAGAATGCTTGAATAGTGAGCCAGGTTCTGGGAGGATTATGCAAGCTGGGTAATAATATTTCAGTGAGCATACTCCCTTGACTTTGTGTGAAACACTATTCTAGCTGGTGTCAGCAAAGCTCTTGCAGTCTGGCTCACGTTCACATCAGGACCAGATCTAGTGATCCACATGTCTTAAGATGACTGAATCGTCCTCCCACATCCTCCAGGAGTGAAGTTTCTGAGGATTATGCTAGCAAAGAGCTAAGCAGAATGCATATGGCTTACACAGACACATTTCAAATTCAAAGGAGCTTCTTATCTACTTATGTCCAAGTAGCTCTGCGAGAGCTAACTTTATTCCTTCTATATTTAATCCTTTTAAGTATTTTGGAGGATTTATAACACCCTTCTCTAATGTCATGACAATCATAAAATGACTTCTTTCTACTAAGGAACTCCTGCCTGTATTAAAGAAATATTTGTTTCTTTCTGAAAACTCTGCTGAAGGTTAAAAGTCTCCAAAAACTCTTCACTAATTCTAATGTCACATGCCATAAAGACAAGGTTAGAAAGACATGTTCATTTTTACTAAAAAAAATAAAAATAAATTTTAAAATCACATTGAAAGAACCCTGTTACTTGTACATTTTAAATATCAGGGCCTGTCAGACAAGCTACAGAGTGAAAGGACAGTGTCATTTATGTAGAAGGTACTTGGGGTACAGACACAGATTACACTTTTTGCTGTGTCTTCTGACACTACCACCAAAAAAAATAAAGTTATTAAATACAGACTATCTTATTTCTCCATCATCTTCACTTGCTGTTAGCAAATAAACCACTTTGGGGCAGGGGATGAGATGGCTGATCTCAAGTCCTTTTACAATTCCATGAACCTATAACAAAGAAATTAATTTTAGTGCTCATTTCAACCAGAGATGGCAAAGAGCAGCTGTTGTACACAGAAAGTCACATGCCAGTTTTCACTGAATTCAGCAGAACTTGTGCCTGCAGAGTCTTGTGACACTATCCAACAACACCTACCACTGGCTCTACTGGAAATGTGAGCTTTGACTTGTGCTATATGTCAGTCCTGTTTCAATTTTTCAGTTCCTGACATTTTAGCCACTTGGACAATGATGATGTAAAGGGCTCAGAGATTTCCTCTCTCACAGATTAGCCACCGCTGATTTTCCTTTGGAACCTAATCCTAATCAGGCTAATCAGCTCCTGATGTAAAAGCATTTTAAAAGAAAAACAGGCTCAGAGAAACTACATCTGCTCACATGAGCACTGAATGTGCTGCCATAAATTATCTGCTGAGAGCAAATCTCACCAAAAAGAGAGTATTTTCCTGTGCTTCCCTTTGGCTCAGCCACAAAAACAACACACTTCCCTGGTGTCACAAGATGTGCTCTGCCCTCCAGTCTGTGAACTGGGTGACTCTAACCAACACAGGTCTGCCTTATTGGGTTATTTGTGTCTGAGATGGGCTTGCCTTCTGTTGACATCAGCAATGTCCTCAGTGAAAAATCTACATGCAAGCATTTCCAGTCCCACCTGCTCAGGACCCAGCACACTGCAATGAACACTTCAGCACATTTTGACTCTCAGTAAATTCCTAATCTCCAGAGTGCTCTCAAACAGCAAGACTACTCAGAATCTCAAGATAAGCAAAAAAGACTTTTAACTGCACTTTGTTCAGGTAATCAATGAAATTTTTTCCCCTCTTTTATGTGGAAGGGTAAAATTGAGAGCTAAACAGTAAATCATTCAACAGGTACTGTTACATATTTTGCATTTCTGATATGAAAACATTGTCAAAAATATGTTCTTGATAAATGAAAATCTGTCAATAAATGTTTATGACCAAATGTGAGACTGAGGCTTTTTCAGTCTGTTAAAACAAACCCTTCCTAGCATCCCATTGATCACTTCAATCCAACAGAAACTCCTTCTTTCCTAGGTAAAAGTTTTCAGGCTATCTGACTTTGTGTTAGGCTACCCAATGTCAACTGAACTTGCTCCACCAAGTCTGAGGAATTTGATAACATGTTATGAAGCTGTTACTGAAAATCTACTTGCCCAGAGAAGCTGTCTCCACTAATATGGTCATGAATTGTTTTCATCCCTGAAATGTCAATTTAATGGGAAAGAATAAAGGGGTGGAAAGTACTGGGCATGAGTTGAAAGTATTGGGCAAAGAACAGATCAGCAGCCTTCTAGTTGTGCAGATGTAAAAACGTGTCACATCACAGAGCAAGACCTACAAAGACAATAAATCAATCCTCTCTGCTCAAAGGTGAGAAACAAGGAAAATTTCCAAACCAAAAGACAAATGTGAGATGTCAAGAAGAATGGGGCAGAGGGTACTAAGATGCTTGCCCTCCTTGCTGAGATTTGTAGAGATGCTTTCAAGCTGCAATATGACAGGATGAGAAGTCCTCAAACAGTTTATCTACAGGAGTGACAAGGACATAAGTTTATACAATTATTTGACAGCTGTTTTCACTTGTAATTTATCTTCATTTTTTCTAATGAATGCCAAGAAATCTTTGACCTTCCTCAAGGCCAAGAGGAACTTTAAGAGGCAATAGTTATCACAAAGAATAAGAGGGATCTTTAAGAGGCAATAGTTATCACAAACAACAGCTGGTGAGAGGACAGCTGTGACTCACCTTCAGAAAAAGCCACAAACAATGGCACAGGTCAAAGATTAGAAGTCTCTCCCTTCTCCTGCTCCCAGGGTCAGTTTGAGTCTGTAAATAACACAGTTACCTCTGCCCTACACACAGCCCCAGCAGATCAGTCTGTCAGCTGAAAAGTGGACACAGCTCCGTGTTTCTGCAGGCTGCCCTGGAAGGAGAGGGCTCTGGTGGAGCAGCTCCACCTGGAGCCTGGCTGGCCTAACTAACTCCAGCTTGCTCAGACCAGGATTGATTCAGCTCGTCCTGTAAGCCAAAGGAGCAGTGCAGGAGGACTGGCCCTTGGCAGAGCCATTCTACCACTCCACGAGGGCCAGCCCCATCCTGGCACTGCTGCACACTGGCAGCCAAATCAACTTCACCAGGTGCCCCTTAGCTCCTGCACACTTTCCAGCACCCACATTATGTGTGATTTCCCACTGTCTCAATTCTACCTCAGTTCCATTAAACTGAATAATGGATCACTGCTTGGAGATAGAGAAATGTGTCAACCAAGTGTCTTTTCCAGCTTTCTTCATGGTAAAGATAATCTACTATGAAATTCCTGTGTTGAGAGTCCAAGTACACAGGTAACCCACATCTTAAGCTTGCTGTTCAGGACACTTAATAGCTTAGTTCACTTTTAACTGGAGAAGTTGCAACAACAATTAATTCTTCCACTACTTATTTCTTAGTCTTCTTAAAAACTATTTGAAGAATTAAAGATGTGAGCCTGCTGCTGAACTGCCAGTAACTACCAATACCTATACATTGCCCTAAAATGCAGTGGGCCAGCAGTAGGATGCATGTAAAATCCTCATCTCCTGTCATCTTCCCGTGCCCATCTTCTTTTTCTTGCAAAGCAGGCTCAGGAACGTCCCACTGTTTCTACAATCACAAGCTCCTGACACAGACTCTCCTTCTGCTCCTCCTCTGAGTACTTTAGGACAAGGTCAGGCAGAGTTAACCTAACACAGGGCTTGCTGTTAAATGCTTCTCAAGAGTAAGAGCAGGTAGGGAGTTTAACTGCTATTTTCTTCTGGCATTTAGAGAAATGCTGTCTGTCTTGGTGATTTCCACAGGCAGACTCATGGAGCATCACTAACCACTTCAGGCCCTGCTCGGCACACAGCACAGACAGCCCTGGTTTAGTAGGTCACTGATTCAGGGGCTTTCCAGAACATGTCAGGTTCCTTGGCTATGTCCTGGTGAGTTCTTTCATCTAATGCTACATGGAGTGCTTGTACCCTTAATTTCCTTATTCTGCTTGACTTGACCTGTATTTCCTTTTTAGACCTGAATTATCCAAAATCTAGAGAGCTGTTCCCCCATCAGCTCAGTAGTAATGTGCCTGCTAGCTCAAAGAACAGTGATAAAGCCATATTCTAGTCTTGCCTTTTCCTGCAGCTCATATTAAGAATAGCTTTTAAAGAAGGAATAATACCTCATTGTTAACAAAATTAGTGAAATGCATTTTTCTCCAGTTACAGGCTCAGAACATTAAGAGGTTCCTTGTCAGCTCTGTAGCCTTTTTCACACTTTCTATATCACGACGTGCTTGTGATATTTCTCAAATGGTTTCTCTGAATGCTTTAAATAATTCCTCATTAAATCTACTGAGAAGCTAAATAATGGGTTAGTAAAACAGCAGAAATGGAAATGGCATAAGCTGAAAAATATATCTTCAGTTCCTATCTTTCATACACAGTTCATAAAAAGCACATTTAGAAAGGTCTGATGATTCATGAAACACTTATTAAAAGACACACACATTTTAAACATTTCAAAAGAGGAAAAGAAAGGTCTTAAAATTACATAAATCATCACATTTCAATCTTGTTGTTTACCATGGAAACATAAGGATACATTTCAGGTCACAAAATCGTCCAGAGCAAAAATACTTGCACTATTATACAGATAAAGAAGAGCCTGATCCAAAGTTTGAAGTCAGTGGGAACAGTAACTTTAGTAGGCTTTGGAAGAAACAACATAAGTTACAATTATAAGATTCTTATACCCCTAAAAAATGCAGACAGGGAGATACTTACAATCAAGGACACTAGTGTGGTTTAAAGAATTGCTGTGAGCTTCCTCCAAACACCACAACATCCCAAGGAACTGCTCTATTACAGAGCTAAAATGTCAGCATGTCTAATTTAAAGAGAGACTCACTTCCCTTTTGCCTAATTTATGAGGCAAAAGGCACAATATTGAACATTCCTGTGTATTTGATGGCAAAAATCAACAAGTCATGAAAGAAGATAGAGATGGATGACTTTTGTCACCAGCATTGTAAGGATATTTCAATCTCTGTTTCAGTTAATTGATAGGACTGGATTCCAAAGCCTAAAATTTTCAGAGAAAACAACAAATATCTGGTAAAATGCTTTAAAGATTTGATGTGTCATCTGTGTGCTTGTTTAGCTAGATAAAAAAAACCAAACAAACAGAAGTCTAAGTAAGACTTCACTGGAGAACTTCAACAAATGATGCTAATGTAAACCATTCCATCCAGCAATGATGTCATAGCTTAGATAGAGAGAGAAATGTCAATAACCTTTTAATGAAAATATACAGCAGTAAGGCATGGATTTCACTGCAGTCTTTTTTTATTATTATTATTTAATGTCTTATCAAACAAATTAGGGCTTCTATGAAAAAATATTTTATTTCAGGATTGCTTTCTTTAAAAAGTGAAAAAACATAAATAAAAAATAAACTAAACTTGTAGAACTGCAGCGAATTCATGCCATAATAGCTAAATCATATTGAAGTAGCTAAATTATATTGATCAGCATGAAATGTATGGGCTTGGTCTCATCAGTGGCAACTGGAAAGCTAAATGCAAGAGAGGAAAAGCACAGAGTGAAAAGGTCCTGTTCACAGTGGCACCAAGAGGTAAAAGTACATTTAGCCAGCTGAATTCTTCATCAGTTACAGCCAACCAATGTCCTTGGCAAGGACACTGTTCTTCAAATTCAAAATGGCCTCCACAGGGACAACACACCATGCTTGAAGTGGCATAAATATGCACCGCTCATTAAGCTGAGCTAAATGAGCACATCAGATGCAGGACATGGCCCTGAGAGCAGGAAGATATATACATGGATCTGTATATATGCACTGACACTGCTCATCAAACAATGAACACACACAGACACAAATATGGCATGTTTACAGAACCCACAGAAAATAGGACAATGCAGAACAAAAAAAGAGAACACAGATAATAAGTAAATAATGATTGAATTATCCCTTTTGTGAAGAGTGTCATATTCAGGTTTAAAAAAAACCCTTACACATGAATTTTTAAAAATCTACTAAAAACAAATAAAATCCATTTTTCATTAAGAGCAGAGACAGATTAAACCAATATTACACGAGTCTCACAACAGCCAGTGGTCTGTCTGATTGTACAAGATCAGAGACATCTTGCAGTTACAGGATCATCATCACCACAAATACATTCCCAGTAGATAAAAATACAACATCCTTTCTTATAAGAATCGTCCATGGATCTCTAATGAAGCAAAGGGCAATTTGTACTCAGACTAAATTTGTGCTATCAGAATAAAGCCATGAGTTTTTTAAAAAAATAATGGTTCTGAAGAACTTCCATGCTTTGGATTGCTTGGATGAAGGAAATCAAACTTTCCTGAGAGAACAATTCAGAACAGACCAGCCTGACTAGTTGTTGAAGATTGCATGCAAGATGTTTTCCATTACCATCTGTATGGCTGATTATCTTGTCAAGTGAGCAGTTTGCCTTATCTCTCTCTTTGAATGACCACATTCACACCTTCCTCGGGAGGGGACCTCCGCTGATAACAGACTATTGAATATCGGTGCATGACTGATAAGAACTATTAACATCCCATTGTGAGATGCTCCGCCCAGAGGGAGGAGCCAAGCACTGCTACCCCATATACTCCAAGATTCTGAAATTGCAGTTTCAGTTTATTTCTCCACGAGATTCCCCAGAGGAACAGCAGCTGCCTTTTCCTCCTGGATCTTCAGAGGAAGACTACATCCTTCTCTACAGAACCCCCTTGCTCCAACAGAACCACACCTGATACTTCAGAGGACTGCAGCCACATTTTCAATCGGACTGCCACCAGCACCCTGACCAACAGGGTGTCAGGTTGGGTTCTGACTCTGTCAGTGTTGTTCCAGTGGACTGTATTGTTTATTTTATTCTTTTTATTTCTTCCCTATTAAAGAACTGTTATTTCCTGCTCCCATATCTTTGCCTGAGAGCCCCTTAATTTAAAATTGTAGCAATTCGGAGGGGTGGGGAGGGTTTACATTCTCAATTTCAGGGGAGGCTCCTGCCTTCCTTAGCAGACTCCTGTCTTTCCAAACCAAGACACTAGTTAAATATTATATGGCTGCATCTTATATAATAGTGGTGGCTTGGTTAACCACCTGCCCTGCTTTTCAAGAATAAACTCTTTCACTTAGTATACAGAAAAATCCACATTCATAATAGCTCAGTATAAAATTATCTGACTTAAAATTAGCACAGAAAGGAGTATCTAGATCCTAATCGTGTTGATTTTCCTCTTCATTAATCTATAAAATTCATTCCCAAAAGAGAAATAAGAAATATTTAAAACTCCTCACTGTGTGACCTGAGCAATCACAAAAATCTATGAAGCACACCCCGGCAAAATTCATTTCTGAGCTGAGAGTGTTCCTCAAAGGACTTCCTCCACAACCATTTATAAAAGAAGCTGTGCTTTCTGTGTGCAGATTTCTGACAGTCCAGCGGTTTCAAAATTGAGACATGCATAAAAAAGCAAAGTTGAGATATTGCAGCAATGCCTACAGCAGCAGGGCTTAGAAATCTGTGAGGCACTTTCATTGGTACTTCAGCTCAAAAGCAAAGCTGAAACTGTTTTTGGTAAAATATTCCTAAACAAACAAAAAATGTGCACAGCTAAAGACCTTGAATGTAAACCCTTTTCATCACACAAGGAAAGGACACAAACTTGCTATCAAAAATGTATTTCCCTGACCTTTACACAGGCACACCTCTCCAGACAGCCTCCTCTGTGCAGAGAGGTGTCAGCCTGAAAATCTCTGCTCATTTTCCCAATCCCTGCATCCAAAAGGGGAGGGAAAGGGAGCTTCTACTCACAACACACCCTTTGAAGAGGATTTCCCATGTCTTCACACTACTTAAACAAGATGAAGCAAGAAGGAGGGGCAAAACCCAATCTTGCCCCATATGCCAAGTTCCAGTTTAAGGTTATTTAAAGAAAAATACAGAAGGAACATGAGCTTCTGATTACACAAAGAATAATCTTTTATAGAATATTTTGGAAAGTCACATCTAAAACACTGCACTTTAAAAAAGCTCAAAATCTAGAAAGAACAAATATTTTAAAATAGCATGAGAGTGTATACCTCATCCCTTGAGCCAAGAGGGGTTACTCAATACCTCACATGGCCAGTCAAAAGCCCTTAATTCCCTATAACACTAAGTACCACCCTACTCAGAAGACCCTCTGCTCCTTGTTGTGTTAAATTGTGTTTGTGCTACATCAAACAGATCAATGCATTCCCAGGTTTCTTACCTATTCTTCACATTTTAAACCACTCTCAGTGTAAAGGCAAGTAGCAAAGACTACTTAAGCAATTTCCCTTGAGCTCCAGCTTAAAGATTTCATTATAAGACTTCCTAGGACCTCAACATTTGGGTTATTGAGATTTTTCATTTTCTTTTCCTTGTTAGCTTTAAAATTACTTTCCACCTACAGATGTTTATAGTTCTTGGTGACACTCTAGGAATTGCCTTTGGCATAAGAGTTTTTACAAATGAAGTTAAATTTTGTGGTAAGAATGCAAACCAACAAACAAGAGCTAGTTATTTGCATCATATTGTGATTCATATTTGATTTGCTGTAAGTATAGAGCTACATCAGAAATTAATCTTGGATTATTTTTTCAGTAAGAGTAACTATTATATACTCTCAATTATGTATGGTAGGTGGTGAGCTCAGTGCCTGAGCAGTTGCTATACTATTATGTGGCATTTTTTTTGTGCTGTCTTTATCTTCCACATCAGTCTCTTCTTGTGGGAATTAAATGCCAGGCTGTAAATCACTCTTGAAAGACAGCTGAAAAGCAAGCATGCTTTCAGATTTAATGTGCTTTCAGAAATGAGTGACCCTACAAAACCACCTAATTTTGCAGATTTGGTCTTTTTTGGGGTTTTTTAAAGGTTTTTAGAAGAACCATTTTATGAAATGGTTTGTAACAATGAAGAACAATTAAACACTACAAAATTGCACAATTTTGATCATTGCAAACTAGCATAGTTCTGTTGAAATCCATGGGTCTATTCTGGCTTGGATCAACCAAATACCTGACCTCATCTGGGCTTGGAATTTGAGGGAAATGTGTTACATTTAAGGCTACTACTTTCCTTTTTCTATTGTGATAAAATAAAATAGATATGACCATACACATTTCTCTAAAATGAAGGATTGCTCATTATGATCTCATGATCTGTATTCCTACAAAATACGAAATACTTTACTTTTTACAGTGTTTTCCTGTGTGGGATTTTAAATACTAAGCATAAACAACAGGGGAAAGAAGCATCCACCACATTTTGTTTGGAGAGCGCTCCAGCAAAGGAGATTCTCAGGTGGTTTGTTGTTGACCCCGAGTGAGAGCTGCAGCCATTGGTAACTGTCCTTCTCATAACCTGCTGGGAAACCTCTTACTTCAGGTACATCTTCTACATGAGGATCTTAATTCAAATTTAAGCTAAAATAGCAGAACTTTATATTCAACTTTTGGAACTGCCATGCTAAAGTATCTGACAGAGAAAAGAGTGCTGTCGAGGCAGACACTACAGGAGACCTTTTTAGGCTTGTTCTTTCCTTGAAGAGGTTGAGAGAACCATACTTCATATTTGGGACTGTGGTATATTAAGAGGCACTTAGTGACTTCATATTTAAGGAGTTTGAACACAACTGCAAAGGAAAGGTCATTTTTCAGTGTTACACACTGCCAAACCTAGCACTAGGCTTTCTACACGCCCTGACTTTTTCACATAGTTAGGAAAACAAATACAAACACATCCAAAGGTGGGCTGGAATTGTGCTGGGCACATACTGGATGTTATCAGAAGAATAAAGACTTGAAAGAGTAAAAATACATGTCAGCAGAACAGAAGCAAAGAAGAAACAAACAACAAAGTTAAATGCATGCCATTACCTAGGAGAAAGGGAACACGATACTTCGGAAAAGCACCGAGTGGTATTTTTAGCCCCTGCGGGCAGTTAAGAGCCATTAGTTCAATTAGAAAGCCCAGATCAAGTCGTGCTGTCTCAGCTTTGTGTCAGAAGTACCTGTATGCTGATCTAAGGCCAAAGGCATTCAAGTGGAAATGAAGCAGGACATGACAATCTCTTGCTTAAGAGGTCTTCAATTCAGCTCCTCTTCCTCTGCCAAAAGCAGCTTTCCCTCTCCAGGTAGCCAGCAGCAAAGCAAAGGCAGCCTCTTGTGCCAAGCACCAAGTCCAGGAGGAGGAGCAAGAGAAACATAGGCACAGCTCGCTACTGCACGGGGCTCAGGGGCAGAGGAACCTGTCCCGTTTGTGCTGCCACCAACTGCAGCTATTTTGGCTCTTGGTCTCCATCTCCAACCAAACACATCGCCAGTTAAAGCCTCCCAGTCCCCACATCTCTGGAAGCTCATGAAAGGACAGGGAAGCTCTCGCACAAATTCTTGTGAAGGAAATAATTCACAAATTTAAAAGAACAAAACCAAAACGTGTTTCTGTTTAATGTAGGTTTGATTAATTCTCACTCTGCTCCTGGGGACTCGGCCTCAAGCCAAGCTACTCTTTGCTCCACAGGGTTTGAGTTTGGATGCTGCTTTTTTGCACCCTCTCTGATGAAGAAACAGGTGTGGGTTGCTACACTTTTTGCTGCCTTGCTTGACTGCAAAAATCATCTGAGAACAGAACCTCTTTGTAAGACAAAGCTTTTAAACATTCTCAATAAAAGCAGCAGAATAACATTCTTCACTGTTCCTTACTTTCAGGAAACAGATAATTAGACAGATGGTGAAAAAATCCTACTTGGTGCATCATTCCTTTCATCTGTTAATAACCGTAAGAAATCTTCCAGAAACTGGTAAAAACAATGATGAATAATTCCCTGCTTAATCCTGAACTAACCTTGTCCTGCCAACACTGGAATCCAAATGCTCAGAAAAATCTCGGGTTTGGACCTGTCAGTCTCACAGGCTGAGACTAAAGCCATGTGATGGTATAAAATTCTGACATGCATTCAGAAAGCTGAGATTGTTGCAGATTCCTAAGGACAACTGTAAAATAAATCAGTGACCCTGTCTCAAGACCCTTACACTTTAAATATGTAGAGATGTACCCAAAGTGACAGGTAAGACTCCAGATAAAGAACTTTCTGGACAATTCTACCATTCAGGCTGCTTCATCCTTTGGTCTCTGTTACTGGACAAAAAGACTGTGTCAGCGTTTCTCAATCTGTGGTCCACGCATCTGAGATGTTCCATGAGGTATCAGATGCTTCTTTCCCCTCACTCCCATGTTTTTCTCCTCAGGAGACAGCTCTTTGATTTATTTACTGCAACACACCCTAGGAGAATGTCTTGTTTAGACTCTCTGCCGTTCTACACTTGTCCTCTGAGTGGGTGTTACTTGCATGGCACTACCCAAAGGCAGCTCTGACACTGATGGCTCTAGGTAAGAAATATAACCTACTACAGGATACTGCTCAGCTTCCCAGAATAAACATTTACTCAAGCAGAAACTACTTTTATGGGTTTTAGCTTTCATATTTTCTACTTATGCTTTTTGTGTATAACATATTTCAAAACAAAGAATTAACAAAATTACCACCAGACAAGACTGTGCCCAGTTAAAGGCTAAAGGTCCTGCTCAGGTGCAGAAGATAAGAAATTATTAGCTGTTCCCTCAGGAGAAGAAAGCTATCACACCTTTGAAATGTCATCCCAGTTTGCATTTTCTTTCTGTGCCTCATTTGAAGCAGATGCTACGTTTTGGCAGGAAATTAAGAGCAAAACCTTCCTGCACGGATTCATTTCATGACTCAATTTGTATAAAATAAGCCTTCTGTGAGTTGAACACCACCCTTTGGAAAAACCTGACTGGGTGCTCCAGGGTGACAAGAGGGGTGCTGGGGAGGCTCCTGCACACTGCCAGCCACTCCCTCGCTGGTCCTCACACCTCTGACTCCTCTATCCCATGGGATTTGTGTCTGCCAGGGGAAACTACCAATGCCACCAGCAGGCTACGCTCCACCCAGGCACAGGGGTGCAGCCTCTGTGGATGCCAGTGGGACTGCACCACATGCACCACAGGAGGACTTTCCACACTGCATCTGAAACCAGTTTGGGCCGCTGCCGGCAGAACGTCATCTCCTGCCACCCATGACACAGGAGGAGACATTTTGCTTTTCAAGAAAGTGCCCAAATTAAATTGCATCTGCAGTGCTGGGAGGGTCCCCTGCTCTGCTAACCACTCAGCACCACATGCACCCAAGGAAAAAATGTTTACCTGGTATGGCCACGGTTAACCTTTTTTCCTTGCTGAGACGGTGCCCATGGATGAATTCACTCATGGAAGGGGGGCCCCTCAGAAGATATGATTCTGTGGAGGCGGGATGAGGGGGGGCTCTTAATAATTTCTGGAGGTAGGTCCCTGAAGTCCTGGGATGGCTCTGATCACAAAGGGAAGGTGAGAATAGTCTTGCAGGAGATCCAAGAAAAATACATATGGAAACAAAAGAGTTTTACTTTAATTACCTTTCAAAGCCTCACGAATGACAATATCATCTTAACTTGCTTAACAGATAATAATCAACTATTGTTGACACCCCATGTCATTTCCAGAGCAGGACACC
>NW_005054326.1:6331540-6363922 GCF_000277835.1 Geospiza fortis | reverse complement strand
AGGTTGGCTTGTATCTCAGCATCCTCAAGTCAGCTTGTACAAGGTTCCCTGATTGTTCTCTTGGTTTTGCATTGTGATTAGAGCATACAAGAAAGGGGGATGATAATCTAGGACTTCTCTACAGAGTCCTCTTCATCTTCAAAACCATGGAGATGCCCACACCTAGAGAGTTTTGACAGGGGCAGGCACAAGACATGAGCTCACTGCTTGAACAGCAAAATATTTGCATTAGGTTATGAATGGCAGCCATCCCCTTCAAAAGGTTTCTTGCTCCCGTGTAGAAAAATTGATCTGAGTGAACACATCCATATTCTTTTCACACTGATAAAGAACAAGTGAGCACCAGAGCTTAACAAAGAAATGCAGCTTCTTTCATGTTAAGCACTAAAATGCTCATAGAGCACAATCCTTCTTTTATTTCAGATGCTCATTACGGAAAACCATAGGGAAAACTTAAAGAAAACTTGTTAAAGAAAATACATTCACATTTAATATTAAAGACATACAAGATGCACCGAGACACTGACAGAATATAGTTCAAAACACTGCATTCAGAAGGAGGAAATAACAGTGAGTAGGTGGATCAGAACCACATGTTGCCAGGCTTTGAATTTCATACTCATATCCTCCCCGCCTCCTTCTCCCCAGTCAAAGGACGGAAAGAAAAAAAAAATAAAAATAAAGAAAGGAATCATTATGTTTATAATACAGTGAACGACTTTAATGCAAGTCTGGCTACTGCACTGTACTGTAAAGATTACTGCATGCATACCTTTTCCTCTGAGTGCCACTGCTGACCAGTAAGTTTGGTTGCTGTGGGCCCTGACTATGCAGGAGGAAAGTGTCTATGCTTGGCACGGTGGCTGATGCCTCCTCACTTACTTTAGGGCTGCCGATCTTGCTCTTTCCCAGCTTGCCTTTGCTGCGCCGCGACTGCTCGTGGTCGAACTCTAAATCCTCCAGTCGCTGGGTCAGGGCAAGTTTTTGCTGGATAGCCATGCGCAGCAGAGAGTTCAGGGTCTTCTTCTCATCCTCTGCAGCTGCCAGCTGCCTCTGCATCTCATCCAGCTGTGTGACGTACTCATCACACCTGCAGAAAAACAGGGCAGAGATCTGGGGAAGCAGCCCAAGAACTGACTCTACCAGTGAGCACGTTCCTGGGCTTCTGTTACAGAGCTGGACTCAGAACCCAGCTTTTGCTGCCCCTAATCCTGGCAGCAGGCAGCCTGAATTCCTCTGTTCCCACTCTGAGTCAAGGATCTGAACATCAACACTTCCCATTCAGCAAGGCAACCTGTGCCTATATTAACATAGTCTATGACAATGTAATGTGTTTCTGATGCAGATAAAAAGCAATTGGAGGGGAGATATGGGATTATTTCCAGTTCAGACCACAAATAACAAATTTGGGTGCTGCTTCTACCAGTAAGTAACCATGGATAATAATGCTACCAATGAGAAAATACTATTTTCCACAGGCAGTAATATCCACTTTAAGAGAGTATTACAAAAACAGACTGCAAGTAGTTTGAACACTTGACACATCAGATTTTGTGAAATTAGAAACCTTCCATTATTTACCCTTGTTAATCACTTATTACCATGATTAGCATTAGTTACCATTAATAAAAAGGATACTATTATGAAACCCACATCTGGAAGATATTTCACATTTACTGTTGAATCTCTTGGAGGCGTGTTGATTGCTACTCCTTTTTATCCCCAGCCTTTTTTACCCACATGAAAAATTATCTTTTCATTTGCTTTAGATCTCTGAGAACTAAAACCACCTTTCTTATGATTTTGTTTGATTTAAGACCAAGTTCAATTTATTTCTGCTTTTAGCAAAACTTCCCAAAGTTAACAGGAAAAGCAAAGCATTTCAAAATTGTCTTAAAACACTTTTTGAAGTGAAATAGCTTCAGGTTGATAGCAGTAGACCATCTAATCAGTAAGAACCAAGAGCAATAAAAACAAATGTATCCCAGCAGTGAGACGCTTCACAGACAGCTGTACTGCCTGACCATCAGACATTTGTGGAAACACCCAAGGATTTTTCAGGTTGAATGATGCAGCTTTCACCAGATCTCCTTCCTGGAAGATCTGGGTGAATCTAAGTAGCTTTGCTGTGTAATTGCAATTGTGTAATGGATGAGGATGCAATTTTATCAGTATCACTTACAGAAAGCAAGCACAGAAAACTATTTTAGTCTTCCTTATCAAAATGTGTGATGCAATAAGCCCTTGAATTATTGCAAACTGAGGGATGGAAGTAATTTCTCTGAAATTTTAATCTTCCCCCTGGGAAACAGAACCAAAGTATACTTGAAAATGTGTAGTTAGTTATTCTTCACACACAAATACTTACATATATATTGCACTTCCCTTTTGAACAGTTCAGGCACTGCAAGCAAAATCACTGTGTCAGATACAGCTTCATCTACAGTTTCAGTATTATCTTGCTTCTACAGGACCTTAATAAGCATGATTGCTGCTACCCAAGCCTCGAGGAAAAGAGGTACTTATGAAATGCCAGCTGGCTTAAAGCCAACATGCACACCTATTTCTGCTCCAGGCTGTGAGATGCATGTTGATGCTTAAGTCAGTTTCCTTGACAGAGACATGAAATCAGCATTCTGAATATTATAGTAATTCCTATTTCAAATTAATTTACTTTGATGTCTATTTTATCAGAATTTTAAAGCCTCATTCTTGTAGCCAGATGGGTCTTGTATCTTTGTCCTTTATTCTCTCCTGCTTTCCTCTTTGTCCAAGAGACCTCATTTGTTTCCAAACACGTTTCCTGCCGAAAATTTTTAGAGGTAACACCTGCAGCAACTGCTGTGGCACACTGCCACTAGAGGAATGAATTGCCTTCCATTAATATGCCAATACATCAATTTTGGTTTGGGAAAAAGTTTGATTTTTCTCAGGCATTAGAGGGTGGTTTTGGTATTTGCACATCTGATTTGTAAAACAGCTCAACTAAACAGTTAAGAAACACGTGCCATGAAGGTGGATATTACTAATGCAGTCTTAAATGAACTTGCTATAAACTATATCAAGCTGTCTTGAGAAATGTGCATACACTAGATGCTATTAGCTGTTGTTGAGACAACATCAATCTCATGAATACATTTTCCAGCTGTTCTGACTAATTACATGTCCTCATGTTCCTCCTAGAACTGCCCCAATAAGAGCAAGCCCACTTTTTTTTTTTTTTTTTGAGAAAGTTTAAAAGAAAGGTTATACCTAAATCATGCAAGTAGAGGCCTCAATTAACTTCAGAAACTGCTGAATTAACAGCCTCAGATCTCCTGGAATTTTGCAGCAGAGAAGGTTATTCTGTGTAGTGGGAGGTAACAACTGCCTGCAGCCACAGCACATCCCTTCACTGAGATATTCCCAGCTATGTGCAAGTGTGGGATAAAAGGAGAAGTGTTTCCAATTAAAAAATAAAAAAGCATTGCACACATCCATATTGCCTTTCGCCCACACATTTGATAAACATTCATCAAGTCTCACAGAAGGAAGAGAAAGGTTAAGGATCTCTTAAGAGAAAAAGGTAGAGAGCTCCTAGGAAAGATGACTTCTGGCATGGCAGAGACCATTGCAGGGCTGCAGGATACTCCAGGGCTCTGAATGGGTGTTTCAGGAGGGTTCAAACATTGATAGCAAAAGTTAGATTATGTCCTCCTGAGCCAGAACTCTCCCCAATTTCCCTCTTGCCCCAGGACAGGTTGTAAGCTGCAAGTGACTATTAAACAGCACTGTTTTCTTGCTGTCTGCTGGTGTACTTAGAGCAAAAGTCAAGGTTTCACCTATTTTTCATTTCTCTCATCTCAGAATGCAAGCAGACAGACACATAAGCCCACTTATTTTTTATGAACTGATCCAAGAAGCTTATATAGGATTTTAAGGGATTTCTGGTTCCATCTATCCCTCTCGTCTAGGAACATAAACCAAATACCAAATCAGGCTTATGTGTAATTTAAGTAACATACATCATAGCAGAGCTTGAGCTAAAACCCAGCGACACTGACAGTGACAGGTCTCTGCTCTAACTAGATAATCATAATTCTCTTCTGTTCAAAAATGTTTTCTCAGCTCCAGGATCTGTTCAATCTTCCTACTCAGTCTCTTCAGCACACATTTTTCTTTTAAAATTATCATAAGAAAATATTTTGATGGATAAAGAATAAAATCCATGCACGCAGTGTCAGGACTATGGCAATATTTCCTGCTCTCTCCTGTTACACATCTCAATTTAGGCTGGCAAAGCAAGCAGTGTAGGGACTCAGTGAAGTTTGCTTCCTGAACAGCTTAAGGATCCTGTTTAAAAGTAGTTCCTTCTCTCCTTCAGCTCAGGACTTCCTCTCTCACGACAACACCTACTACAGACTGCAAAATAATGTTTTAAATAATTATTTATTGTTCCTCTGGATGAGGGCTGCTCGCTGCTTCACTAACACAGACCACTCTTACTCTGGGTCAGCAACTCAGGGTGAGAGTGAGGGGAAACAACAGGAGGGGCAGGAAAGGCTTCTTTTGGAATTCCTCATTTTCTCTGGGAATACCAGGCGCAGCCCATGACAAAATAAGCAGGTTAGAGGCTGCACATGGCATGGCATCTAACAGAAACTTCAGCTCTGTTTTGCCAACCTCTTGAATCCCACAAAAGTGGTTTTATATGCTGTAGCTTTCTTTTTCTAAGAGAGGCGTTCCAGGAAATATTCTTGACAGATCTGAAGCACATAAAATCCTAGAAAGGGATCACAAGGCTAATGAAAAGGGAAGGAGGAAGCTGCAAAGATCAGAATCTCAGAGATTTTTGGGTCAAATAAGCTGCTCTAGAAGGAAAAAGGACAAAAGTAGAGGGACAAGCAGGACAGAAGGACTTTTGAGACAAGGAACTGAAAAAAGAGCTTAAGGAGTGAAGGATGAACAAATGTCAGGAAAAACACAGAAAAAGAAGGCTCCTGCTTTCTGCACAGGGGAGCTTTGGAGGAAAGTGTCAACTTTGCTGTTCAGACCAGAAACAGAAGTGCTGTGCTCTCCTTATGGCATGTGCTATGACCTTTATCCAGTGTATCTGAGGAAGGAAATACACTGTTCCATACAGCAGCAGATGAACATCCACCTGGGGGCCAAAGTAATGTCTTATGGAAAGAGAAAGGATATTGTTCTATCCAACAGTATAAGCAACCATTTTCAGATCTATAATACAATTCTACTATCAGAAGGATGATCTCCCTATGGTACAAATTCAGGAGTAAGTACCATGTGATGCACTATAACCATGGAAACCACTGTTTTATTCAACTAAAGACTAAACAATTGCTTTTTTATGCTGAGGGTTGCTACTGCATCTAATGTTACTGCACAAAAATCTTACAGCCTTGTATTTTCAAACAGATTTCTCCTCTTCAAAAGACTTGTAGAGTATATCAACTCTGTCATTTAAACAAATGCTCTTCCAAATGGACTATTTGGAATGAGTCAATGATTTGACCATTTAGGAAGATTGATTTAATTATAAAGGCCATTAAACTCCATGCTAGGGAAGAAAAATGAATATTTTACAACAGAAAAATCTATAGGAGTATAATGATGTGGAAGACCTTGTAGTGAATCATTTTTTATAACTGTGCTCAGAGAATACTGGGCAAAACTTAGGATGTCAAGGGCAGGGATATGTCCCATAGGCCATACATTGAGTGTTTAATCACTACTACATGGAGTTTACCAACAGCAGTAAATTCTTGGGGTGGGATTTATCACTACTAACATTAGAAATTTTTAAACTAAAAATTTGTAACTCAGCAGGTTACACACGCTCCTTTTATAGCTCACAGAAGAGGAACAGAAGTTTCTTTACATCCTAAACACAAGGCATCTAGAAAAGATACCCGGATGAGTGGCATCACTGAAGCCTAATTCTCGTGGAGGGGATGCTGCTGCCTCCTATCAGCTCCAGGATCTGCCTTGAACCCAACTGAAGTCTGCATTCAGGATGCCCAAATTGGGTAAGGAGCATTCAGTACACCAACAATCTAACATTCCCTTTAACTTCTAAAGCTTTGAAAACTACATTTACCTCATATGTTGATGATTTATGGCCCATTCAAGACCCTTGTTTTGCTTTATGCTCACAATGCCACTCCTCTGCTCCAGAGTTACCTGCCTTCCATAAGCTCTTACAGAGTTAGAACATTCCTGTGTCTCCTAGAGTAAAGAGCTTGCACAGAAAGGTCAACACATGCATTTCCAACACACACATACACAACTCTCCTTTGTGGAAGAAAACCTTTAGATGCCAATGAAATCAATCAGGCTACCTTGGTTCACACCACCTGCTGAGCTGGGTCTTCGTTTCCATTATGTCGCTACACGCGCTCCTCTGACGAAGGACCTATGATGAATTTGTACACAGCACCAATGTCATGACATATAAATGCCCCTTTTCTTCTGCCTTCCCACTTCTCCCAGCTGCTGCTACCACTGTCACTAAGCAGAAAAGCACCTCAGAAGGCTGGAAGTGGTGAGATGCCACTGCCAGCAGCACTGAAGAGATGTTGGCAGAAGGCACAAAGATGTCTTATCATTTATGGACTAAAGCACAAACAAGAAATCTGTACTGTGTTTGACCGGAAGAGGGGAGAAAAAAATATTTGTGTATTTCCAAAATAAGAATTTATTGATGAAAAAGCTGGAGCTTTAAAAAGAATAAGATTTTTAGGTAACCTTTTAAAAAGCAGCTAAGATGAAAAGACACACTCTTAAGCTGTGCCAGGGGAGGTCTAGGTGGTCATTAGGAAGAATTTCTTCACAAAAAGGACTATTAGACATTGGAGTGAACTGCACAGGGAGGTGGTGGCGTCACATCCCTGGGGCCGTTTAAGGAAAGCCTGGACTTGTCTCAGTGCCATGGTCTGGATCACAAGGTGGTGTTGGGTCATAGGCTGGACTCAATCTCAGAAGTACTTTCCAACCTAGTTGATTCTGTGATTCCATGTAAAACCAAATGTTCTTCTGAAGAAGATGTGGGAGAAGGAAAGATGAAAGTTGATTAATTACTGTCCTGCTGGCAGGAACTATGTTACAGAAGATAAGTGAAGCTTTTATCCTGTGAAGGAGAAGATAATAAATTGAACATCACAGTGGAAGAAAATAAGAATTTATGCTGGAGTGGGAAATTACAGTGGCCTTACAATTATTAGCACTGGATTATAGCATAGGCTGGTTGATTAAATAGATTTTACTACTGGTAAGTAATAAATCTCACTGTAATGAAAATGTGGGGTTCTGAAGATCATCATTAACCATTCGATAGCTTTACATGACAGAATCACTGCGTACTTCTGAACAGGAAAATCAGCCACATAAATCCACTATTTGATTTCCACTTTAAAAAACCCTATAAATGCAAATATTCTGTAGGCATATACTGTCATTTATAACACTTTACTCAAGGTTGTATTGACATTGCTATTCTTCAGCTTTATTTTCCAAGACACACGTCTCAGCAGCACTTGAAAGCCTGCAAGTTTTTGCACAGTGTGCATTCTAGGACTCATTCACCTTCATCCAAGAAAACCCTGAGCATGCAGAAAATAATTTCTCTATCCTCCTAAGCACCCAACATGCACAGCTAAATGTGTTCTCACTTAGCACACAGGTTTCCAGTGCTGAGCCAGATGGTGACACCTTTCCCTTACCTGGTTGCAAACATTGCTCTCAAGGATGAGAAGGTTGCTGCATCTTCCTTCAGAGCCTTTAGTTCATTCCGCAGCTTGGTCATGGTCTCAGTCACCATTGCTTTTTCATTTTCATATTTGTTCTTCAAATTGGCCAGTGCCACTTCAGCTGTCTGAAAACACAAACAAGGATAGGTGCGTATGAGACAGACATCTGAGAACAGCTAAAATCCCATGACTGATTTTGGTTTTGATGTCCTTCATTCACACAGTACAAGAAATTAAACCTGCTCTTCACTGGACTGCACACTTTAACTTCTTTTTAAATTGTACTCCATGAAAGCAGGAAAAGGAGAAAGCAGCTGAAAGGACAAAGCCCATTTCAATGGCAACTGGTAACAACTCAGCACCTCGAGTATCTCTGCAAAACTGTGCAGCTGTATGTGGAGGGCTCAGG
The DNA here is from genome assembly GCF_000277835.1 of Geospiza fortis. Classification (NCBI taxonomy): domain Eukaryota; kingdom Metazoa; phylum Chordata; class Aves; order Passeriformes; family Thraupidae; genus Geospiza; species Geospiza fortis. The sequence continues at coordinate 6,355,768 of NW_005054326.1, read as the reverse complement.
CAAGTGAGTAAAGTTACTATAGAGCTGCTACCACCTTGTTTGAGCTGCAATAAACAATCAAGTGTGTCCCCTGGCACTCTGCAAACAGGACACAGAGCACATGAGGCTCAGCCTCTGCAGCCAAGCTGTGAATCACCGTGTTTGGCCTCAAGCCTCCTGCTGGCTGAGGCTTTCCTTGGGCACAGGGATGGTCAGCACCTGGCAGCTTGATTTATGCCTGAAAACTGGCAATGTTCACTGCTGTGAAAACCAGCATTATTTCAGCAGTTTTAACCACTAAAAAAAAAAAAAGGAATAATAAAAAATTGCAAATTACCATTTTCATTTAATAGGAAAGTAAAGCTTTGTATTTGTCCCATTCCTAAATTTTTGCTGCTCCCTTCTTTCTGTTTTCAATTTCATCCATTAAATTTCTTTCATTTACTACTCTGTTTTTAATAGTTACATTTGTCTTATCTCTGCAAGACTTGAACATTCTGCTTTACTTATGAATTTAATATCATTCTGAAGTTATTCAAAATACATAGTTTTATAGAGACTTATACCTGCTGCTTGAGACATTTAAAAATATTGCCTTTGAATAAAATGAAGAAAAATTTGCTTCCTCTTACATTTATTCAGAGGATGTTATGGTTGTTTTTTGCACTTCATTTAGTGCATAATAAGTTGCAGCAATTCACACAGGCAATCAATTTCCTCTGTTGATCTTATGGGCTCTTTGGCCACTACCAGGGGAGAGAAGGTTAGAAGAACATTAGGTTGAAGCAACTAGCAAGGGAACAGGAAAAAAGATGGTAATGACCAAACAGTTGGAAACCTATTTCAAACCCAGTTTTCCAAAACTCAATACATTTCCCACTAACAATGTCTCTTAACAAAAGGGCACATTAGAACCTCCTATAAATTACAACTTTATTCATTTGCATCTTGTTAAATAACAGCCTTAAAATAATTGATTTTTTTAATTGTATACTCACCAATAATATTTTCTTCCTTTCACACCAATTTACATTAAGAGAACGGATTTTTAAAGGGCAGTAGTAACCACCTATCATTTTAAATAGATGCGTTTTTTCAATCCGGATTTGAAATCATCATCAATACATGTTAAAATTATCAATCACTTAGGGATCTATTTAAATCAATTTCTGCCTTTTTCAACCTTGCTGGTATATGCTTTGGTGCAGTGTAGGATGGTGGACACCATGTCTTGGCAGGATAAAGCAGAAATAATCAGCTTTTTGTCTGTTTTCAGCTGTGACCAAAAATGCACACTCATAAATTACAGTAATTTACACATCACTGAAACTGTGCACAATGATCAGACAGAGCATGATTCCCATGTTTTAGTTTGGATGACAGGGTAAATTAATGGATGTGCAATACTAGAGGATGAAAACATAGTTTGCTTGGTGAATAAAAGTAACAGAGGAAGGACTGGGTCAAATCTTCAAATATTTTTTTCCTATTAAAGTTACCTATAAAACAACATAGAGAAAACAAAGCATAAGTTTCAAATCCTATGGGAAATACTTCACGTCTCTCTCCATGCACCAGCCAAGCTGCTGAGGATCTCCTTTCTGAAAATCTCCCAAGTGAAGAACAAATGGGCACAGATGCTTTGCTAAAGAAGCAAATAAAACTAAAAAAACAGTGGGTTTAGTAGCAGAAGGAAGAAGGGGAGCACAAGCTGAGGAAGCTTCTCTTGGAAATTTGGGGAGCCTGAAGAGACAGGAAACTTGCCTGAATCCTGAGAACACCCTGAAGCCTGAATGTGTAATGGAGAGTGAGACAGGGGACAGAAGAGGAACTCAGCCTCCATCTATCAGAGACACTTAAGAGTGTCTGGTCACCTCAGCTGGACTGTCACACTGTGCCGAGCTAACAGGGACAAAATGAACTGAAGGCACAGCTCCCCGTTACTCCTCCTCCTCCTCCAGTGCCCAGTCTTGTTGAAATTATTTCTATTTGTTCCCCATCTCAGCCAATCCCCAAAATTGTACCCATTGAGCCATATATGCATAGTTATGCCTGGTGCCAATTCCATAGAATAATCTGGATTTAGGTAATCTAGAATAGTGTATACAGAGCATTCTCTGAAAGGAAGGGTGGGACAAATAAAGTCTTAATCTCCAAGTAGTGGGTGCCACAAGGAAGCAGATGCCAGGACCTGGCATTTTTTTTAAAGTTGCAGTAAAAGAAAAAAAAATTGTATCAGAAAAATCAGAGATTTTTTTTTCCACATAAAAATGCAATCTCACAACACGCAAGTAGATGGGAGCACGAGAAAAAAGATGAAAACACAGGGAAAAAAAGCATGACTATTCTTCAGTGAAGTAAATAATCCAGTAAGACAGCAGAGGTGCTCATGACACTCTCTTGTCAGACCAGTCATGCTGAGGAGCTGGGCAAGCGAAGTACCCAGGCTCTCAGCCAGACACCTGCAGACATGGGATTGAGATTGATGGCTCACTGTGCATTTACTGAGGAGAAGAAGTCACCTGGAATCGACAGCAATGCCAGGAGGGAGCAGAGAGCTCCAAGGCCTGGACTCCAGCAGGGTGTGAAACAGCAGGAAGGAAAAGAGAGCTGGGGAACACACAGAGCTCAGCTCCCTCCCCAGCCCCAAAGCCCAGCCCTGGAGATGAATAGGCTGAGGTCAGCACACACCCCAGCCCAGGACCTCAAGCACTGCCAGAACTAACAGGGTCCTTTCCATCCTCCTTTGGGCTTGCCCAAACTCAACCCACAGGTTGCCATCTTCATCCTGAAATCTGTGAACAAATCTCATTTTCTAAGACAGCTTTGTATCCCATTTACTTTTTATCAGCAGCATGAGAAGCAGATAATTTAAAAAATTTGTTAATAAATATTAAATCCTACACTGGTAGGATTTTTATGTCACACAAAAAGCAGAAAACTAGCCTGTATTTTTAGAGCAGAAGTTGTACCTTGACTTTTCATCAAGCCTCTCTTTCACAGCAGAAATTCTACTGTGTTCTGTCCATATAGTATCAGCATTAGTTTATAGATAAAATGTTGTATGTCCGGGGTTATCAAGGTATTTTTTCTGAAGGACTTCCATGGGTATTGCAGTTATGGAAGCTGCAGACACCACAGTTACTACTAATGCAAACATGAAGGTCTTGATGACTCAATTCTGCATCATTGAACTATTTACCTATGAAAACAACTGATCAGCTTTCCATCAGAACTTCAGGGTATTAAATTCCCCTCACAGGCAGCTTTGCTTTCCCATTAGAAATCAAAATCAAACCCATTATTGAACCAGTCCTAAAAGTTACTGCATCATTTATTTGATTTTGCTTTCTCATTTATGCTACTTGTTAATGTTTATTCCACCACTCAGGTGCAGACACAGTAATTCGGGCTATGAACAAATGGATACATAAATCAAGACAAGGTAAGCAAGCAAGCCAGCAAGATCCGTGCGCCTTGCTTTCTTGGGCAATTGATTTAATAATCCATCTTCATCTTCTTAGGTTTGCATCTTCTTACACCAAATCTTGCTCTCTTTTTCCTGCTAGAGCTTTGTGAAAATAAAATAATATTTATAAATATATTTATTTATTTACTTATTAAATAAAAATGCTTATTTGCAAATACGACTGACCAACACTACATACCAATTGTGCTTCCCTAGTTAAGGGTGTTTTTTCACTAAAGTAAAGTCCAAAATACCAGACCCAAGGAAGGGTCCCATAAGGGAAAAACATCCCCAGCCTTTTGCTGCTTAGAAACTTACTCGTTTGAATGGGAAGACCTCAAGAGAATAAATCTTAACTTCTGGATTTTTGAACATGAGTCAAAACATGAAGTTGGGTTCTGGGATTATCACACCACTTGAGGCTGGCACATAATGAATGACTCTTCCCCTCTCCAACATTAAATTTCTCCTTCCCTTTACATTATTATGTCTTTTAGCTTTAAAGTTTGAGGAAGCTGATATCAGGCTTGCATGGACAAGTATTGCAAGTTTCTGTACCCAGTTGTACAGTTACCAATATCTGTGCTGCTATCTAATAAATAAAAGATTAGTTAATAGCAGCTCCTTAGTCTGCAAATTTATCTTTTCCATTTCAGTGAGCATGCCTTAGGATAATGCATTATTCCTGACACCAATAAAAGAGTGAGACTGAGATAGATCTTCTGGTAGCAGCAAAAAATAAATGATAGCTCTATGCTAATGGAAAAAATCTTTAATTTGGAATACAGAACATATACCCACATACATCAATTCTATCTAAATTACATTTTAATTACATGGAAAATCTACATATAATTGCTCAGAGCTATTATTGCTTAGTTAGAAATGGTATTTAATTACTTGAGCTAATATTTAACATGTGTTGTATCAGGGAGGGGGAGGAATACTATAAAAGACTCAATATATGTTGAAATATTGCTGCAATTTAAAAATCCCCAGTACCCTGCACAGTTAGAGATACAATTTCAAGTTTAATTGATTGGTGTAACTTCAGAATAGTTGACTATTGGGAATTTTAACACTGAAATCCCGTCACTGTCAGCAGCTAACAGAGTGCCAAGCTGTTAGCCAGGATTCAAGCCCCCATGTGGTGATCACTGCACTGTTTTCAGATGGAGAAAGTGCCAGGCAACCTAGAACAAAACCACTGCCACAAAACCACTGCAGTCTTCTGCATTCAGATTTAATTCTGGGCAAAAGCATATGCATTAAAATAAATAAAACTATTTGCATGTTTAAATTTAGATTTTTTACAGTGTTTTCAAACCTGGAATCTAATGGATGCCAAGGGCTTGGTAGATATACTATGCAAAGAAAATTGACAGTACTCTTGAAAAACACAGCAATAAGATGGATTTCTTTTGGCATTTGGTATCAAGTACTATAATTTTTGGTTTCTTTTCATTGATGAAACATCAAAAATAAAGTGATTGGATGAATTCCTCTTAAGATTTGAAAAAAACTCGAAATAATTCCTTGAAGATTTTTATTTTCCTAAATAGAAGAGCATATCACTGAGAGCTTCTTCAGGGACATTCTATTTTGTTTTCCAACCAACAGTTTGTGATAATACGAGCAACATGCCTGGGCTGGTCCCTGCTTACACCTCTGATGGTCCCTGCCTACACCTCTGATGAGTGAATGGTGGGTGCTGAGAAAAGTAGAACTGAAGTGTTTAAAGAAGAGGCTGGGAGGGGAGGGAACAAAGGTGTGTCCTTGCTCTGAGTGAGTGAGAGGCTAAATAACCAGTGGGTAAAACCTCTCCTCCAAAGTACCCCTGGGAAAGCTTGTAAGTGACCTGTATAAATAACAGACTTTCCTGAGTGCTTTAGGAGCACCTTACCTGCTTGTTGGCTTTCAGCACCGCCCTCAAGGTCGCGATCTGCTCTCGCTTTGTACTCAGGAGCGACTTGAGCTTCAGGATCTCCTCCATTAAGGCCTCCTTGTCCTTGTCGATCATGGGCGCCAGCTCACGGGCCGCGGCCCGCTGGCGCGACAGCTGCAGCGACCGGTCCACAGCCTTCTGCAAGTGCTTGATTTGGTCCCTTATTATGGCATTGAGGTTGTAGATGTTCATAGGCTCCTTGCGGATGTCACTGGTGTCAGAGACGGGGGAGGAAGGAGGGGCTGTGATGACAGGAGAAATGGAAGGTGTTTTTGTGGGGCTTTGCTCCTTGCCGGGCTCTGCGGCCTCTTTGGTCACCTGCTCAGTTGGGGTCCTGGCTTCGACGGGCGATGCCACCCCCCGCCTGGCCAGTCGTGGGGAAAGGAGACCTCGAGGGTCATCGGGCCCCTTCAGGCTCCCGCTGCGGGTGACCCTGCTCTGCCTGTAATAGTCCAACATGACCCTGTTGGGCGTCTCGTTGTTGCACAGGCAGACGTGGTGGTACAGCTGAGCCAGCTCCTCACTAAACGTCACCAGCTCGTCCTGGGCAGTGTTAAGGGTATTGTGGTTTTCGTTTGCTATGCTCGTCATCCTTTGTAACTCCTTCTCCATGTGGACCATTTTTTCCTGGCTCTCTTTGGTCGACTTCTCCAGGCTTGTCACCTGCTCGTCATACGTCTGGATTCTGCTCTCATACTTGGCCTTCTCTTCAGTGTAGTTTTCCACATACTTATTATATTTCTCCTTTAAGGCTTTGATTTCTGCTTTAAGGTCTATCACCTCAGTAACAGCTACTTTGTATTTACATTCCAGGATCTCCAAGCCATTGATGTCCACTTCGTAGTCGTGCGCCTCCTCGCCGGAATCTCGGCCCTTCTCACAGTCAAGCTCAACCTTCAGCTCCTTGTTGCTCTGCAGGCCCCTCATGGCATTGACGTGCTCCGTGAGCCTGTGCACGCGCTCGTGCTGCTCTGTCAGGGCTCCCTTGGTGTGCTCCAGCTGCGTCTGAGACTCCTGGAGGTTCGCCAGGAGAATGGCCTTCTCCCGCTCCACCTGCAACAGAGTCAGAGTGAGAAACCCAGGACCTCATCCCACCCATGCTGAGCACCAAACTCTGCAGTCCCAGTCACCTCTTCCACCCCACCACTGCCTGCAGCTTGAGGGCTTCTGAGAGACTTCAGCCATGTACACCTAAACCACAAAATTAATTTATAGAGCACCTCTCTGTAACTCTCAGAGGTTTAGGAAGTCCCAGCCTTTCTTACAACTTCCAATATCACTAGATCACAATTTTATATGCTGCCCACTGAAGAATTACCAAGTGCCCAAGCACTGTCTCATCAGCTAGAGTGATGGTACAGGATTTATTAGGACATATGTTCCCTGAACACAGAAAGTGCATCACTGTCAGCTGTAAGCCATTTCTCCACAGAGCTTGAATTTATATTTCCCTTTAACAGTTCTACCAATCTTTCACAATATTCATTTATATCTTTGAACTGCTGCACACTTCCATTAAGGCAAATGCAGTAAAAAACTAGTTGTGTACATTTCCACAGATTGAATAACCTCCCCTGTGGAAATGTAGCACAGATCACACAGTTAACACTGAGCACATGCAACCCCCAGGACTGCCCATCCCCAGCACTTATCTGTAAGCAAAATCCATCTGTTTAAATTCAAGCCAGAAAAAGTAGGACTTGTAGTGTAACTAACAACCCACTGGTTGGGACCAAGTAAGTTTCTTTCCAAAAATCCACACAGAAAAGTGGACATTGAGCAGCAAAAGACATTATGAAGGACACCTCTAGAAGTTTTAATGCATAGCAATTTTAAAGCAAGTGAACAAGACAAACTCACAAGTTTGATCTGCCCAGGTATTTGCTGTTCATCATAACACCCCTGAAAGACTTCCAAGTTTTAAGTATAATGCTCCAACTTTTTCCTGTGCCTTTGTCCTGTTCTGAGGAGTCAATTGGGAAGTAGAGGAATGCTTGCAGAGGTAAGACCCTTCTTCCTGTCATGACTTCTACAATAAGACCCTGACCCTACCAGGTTTACTGATCCTCTCTCTCCCTGTTGCAGTATCTTAGCACATGCAGTGAAAATGGCACTTTCCTTCTTAAGTGCTGGAATTATTCATTCTGAGAATTTAAAGTTTTTAGTTATGAAGAAACCTTAAAAAAAAAAAAGAAACAAACACTAACTTTCCTTCCCTATTAGTAACATGTGGAAGAGAATCAAATTAGCCACCACAAATCTTAGTAAAGGAAAAGTCTTTGAGAAACTGAAAAGGTATTAATACCACCTCACAAAATGTTCTGAGCAGTGCTTCAAACTCTTGTTTCCTCTTAACCAGGCTTTTGAGTCATGGCTGCTGCTCAACAGTACTAAGACACTGGAGCACACAGTGATCCCTTGGTTTCACAGACAAGCTCTCAAAACATGGCCTCCACTAGGATCTGCAATCAGCTGCAGGCAGAAATGTACAAATAAAAATAGAAACCATGATAAAACATCTAAAAAAATCAGCCCACTTTTCTTGTATAGAGGGGACTGATACCTTAAGAATTAAAAAAACAGTGCCAAACCTCATCATTATTTTATGATCCAGGAAAAGTTTCTCTCTTTAAATATGAAGTGTTCCATTTTTGGCACTAAATCATCAGTACAGAAGGGGACAGCCAAGAACTACAAGTATTTTGGTATCCTTCTCCATTTTTCATTCCCCCAGTATGCCTGCCACCCTAATTGTCGCTCAGCCCCCATGTCAGCCCACTCTTGCAGAGAAAACCCAAAATAGGTAAACTTCCCTTTTGCCAAGTGCATCTTCTTAGAAGTGACCACTTTCTACAGATCTCCTGGTCAGGCCTGTCCTGGGGACCCTCAGAGATCAACCTTACCAGCTTTCCTCTTTTTTTCCACCAAGCTGCCTGCCCCAGGTCTGCTTTCCCTAGAAACCTTCGCTGAACTCCAGTTGTTACCACTTGGTAGTGCAGGCTTCAGTGTTAGCTACATTGCCCTCAGCAGATGAAGGTATTTATTCCTTCAGGCTGGTAAAGTGAGCTATGCATATGCACAAAAAAATCTGGGTTTTGGCTAATTAAAGGTTCTTCTCACTTTATAGCGAGAAATTGTAGTGATAATAAAGAACCACATATTACACACCAAGGACAGGTGGATTATTAAAGTGTATGGGTCCACTGTGGGCACATTCACACCAAAGAAGCCAATTCACTGCATATTGCACCCATGTAAATATAAATATTTATTTTTAATAATATTTATTATAATATAGCCCTTCCTTTGAGAAAACACCTGTGTGTTAAAGCAGCACAGTGCTTCAGTGCCTGCTTAAATTAATCAGACAGAATTGATCCTGCAGGACTACTGATCTGAGCATTATACTCCATCAGGAAGAAAAACTGTAGCAGAGCTAATTTGGATCTTGATGATAATTTCTCTTCTGAACATAAATGTGTTCTGGAAACACTCATTTCAAACAGAAAGGATTCTTTCCAAATAAAACATTTTAAACTTTTAAAACCCATATATCAACTTGCACAGCAAGCAAAAGGAAATACACAGATCTCTCAATTTTATTCATTCTGGACCAGCAATAATGGATTAAGCTAATCCCCTTCTGTTTAAAACCATAAATACATGCTCCTACTGCCAAGGGAAAAACCCCAAAGCTCCAGCTCAGTCCTGAGCACACCTTTTGCATATTAATGACTCTGCTGTTCCCAAATAGGATAATAATATTTCCTGTTCTAGACAATATTGTATTCTTATTTCCACCACAGCACACTTCTGGCAATTCCAGGCATTTTTCAACCCAGTTGGTACATTTTTTTTACACTGGAATTGGTAGCTGCAGTGAGGATTTTTATCATCTTAAAATGAAAATAAAAGCAATTCAAAAGTAGCTGTCTCCTATTTTGCAATGCATTCTTCCCTTCAGAGATTTCAGCTTGAGGAGATTTCCTTCCCAATTTGCATCTATAGTTTGCAATTATGGAAAGTAATTTAACCATAGCACGCCCTCACCTTTTTCTTTTCCTTTTTTTTCAACAACATCAGAATTTCAGTGAACAATTCCTGGGGGAGACTGGAACAAATTAACAGGAGAACTCGTCTCAAGAACCCTGAATCTCAGCTATAGCATATTTGCCACAAAAGTACAAGGCAGCTGAAGAAGAGTGTCAGAAACTGAGCTGCAGAGACTTTTTATTTTTCTGCCTTTTTAAAGAGAATTTTATCTAAAGTTTTCCAAATACGATAGTGGCCTCAGAAAAAGGGAAAGCATGACCATGGGAAGAAAATAAGTCCTAGATTTAAAGGATGAGACAAAGAACTTTTTCTCAACTGCACAACAAACAGGAAGGAAGAGTGCAAAGCCCTGAGCTTTTCTAAGAAAATCTCAGAATAAGAAATTTTTCAGCAGGACATTTGTTACACAGCAGATATAGATATGGAAAGGAAATAGGTGCAATTAAATCTCTCCAAGGACCAGCAGAGCCCATGAAACAGCAGCATTCAAAAGCTGTAGAAAGAATTCTATTTGTCATGCTGTTTCAGTGAAGTCTTCTTTATGAGACAGAGGAGCAAAAACAATTTGCCAGACACCCTTACAAAATGGCAAACCTGAAGTTTACTTTTATCCTAAAAAGGAACCTGATGTCCTATAGTCATAAAAATAGCTCCCAATAAATGATCAGTTCCTTCAGAAACTCTGTCCTAGTGCAGCCTCTTCACAGAAAACAGGAGGAAATCACACCAAATATTGAGATACAGCTGAATGAACACCATACGGCAAAGACACTGTAGAGGAAAAAAAAATCCAATTTTGCTGATGATTTACCTTTTGTCAGCTTTTAAACCTGATTAAGTCTCACATCTACCACATGGAAAACTTTAGGCAGAACTTTTCACATTTAATTTGTATGATCCAAATTTAATTTGTGTGACGTGAACTGATGTAACTCAACAGAGAAGGAGATCACTTTGTAAAACATCAGCATTTTGCAATGACTCTTTATGGTATCTAAAGGAATCTAACAGGATGTAAATGCCAAACAATGGTGGCCACCATTGGCACAGATGTGCTTGGGCCCAGCACCAAAAAATGCTACAACCAAAAATAGTTATAATTTCTTTTAGAGGGTCCTAAGTTTGTTCCTAGTGACTGTGAGAAGCCAGCTTGTTTGTTTAAGAGATACAGGTTTTTAACTCAGAGAAGATAAAGACAATTACTGTATCCTTCAAGCAGAAGTTTGCTAACTCATCATGCTGAGCACTTAATTTAATAAAAGCAAGAAAAAGCACACTCAAAGCAACCCTTTTTTAAAAATTTCTAAGCAACTTTCACTCAAAATTTATATTGCATATATTTCATTGTAAATTATGGTTTAAAACACTTACAGTGTGTTTTGAAATGTGAACATTTCAAAGCATTTCTTTTGAAATTGTGTTTTTAAAATTTTAACATTGTATTTCTGAATCAAATTAGAAGCTGCATATAATGTATATATTATATACATGTATACATACATACATATATGTGGTATTCACATTCTCTGAACAGAGAGAGACATAATTCTCTCTCCCAGGATTTTTCCTGGGGAAGGCAGTGAGAAGCTCAGAGAAGAAGAGAAAACAATTCTTATCTCTACTTGCTGCACCTATTGTTTGGCACATGTGGAATGTGTTATGGAGATTGTTTACTGAGAGTGATTTGTTAATTGGATTCTGCTGATGTTTGTTTGGATTGATTGGCCAATTAGGTTCAAAGCTGAGTCATGACTGTCTGGAGACAGTCATGGGTTTTTCTTTAGTATCTCTTTAATATAGTATAGTATTAGTGTAATATAATATAGCTTAATAAAGCAACTGTTCAGCCTTCTGAAATCATTGGAGTCAGAGCACATTATTCCCTACATTGGGGTCACCCTGTATCAATACATATATATATATATATATAAAAAATGTATATATTATATATATTCATGTATATGTTCTTCCAGGTGCATATATATACAATATACACTCTGTGTTTACTTTAAAACTGGAAAAGTTTAACAGAATTTGTCATGTAAATAATCCTGTATTCGAAGCTTTCACACTCAAATGATGTATGCTTTGTGTCAAAGTTATTGGTGCAAAGCACTAGATATCACTCATGTTCACCATGTCACAGCTCAGATCAAAACATCCCACGGTGAATTTGGCAATGAGATAAATAAAACAATTAACTCTTCAGCAAACAGGACAGACCACATAGGGATTTGTTGTTCTCCAGTAAGCACCGAAAATTGGTTTTGCTCTACTTCACTTCCAAACAACCTTTCACGTTTCAAGCAGTAAAGGGCTGATATTTCCCCTCTTTAGAAGAGGTGCTTTTCAGAAGCCTGAAGCTAGAAGATGCTGGGTGTTTCCTTGACTGTGCCAAAACCTTTCAAGCTGCTGTGGCAGACGAGATGCTCACCAGCTTGGGCAGCAGGACCCTTTCTCTGCGGGGCACCGCACCCCTTCTGAGATGATGGCAACACTGGGGCTGCCAGCTTGCGCTTTCCTCTGGCTCACATCCCAGGCTCCTGCTCTGGCTGGACACGGATGAGCAGGGAACAAGCGATGGATGAACAGGGAACAAGCGCTGGCTGTCCCAGCCCAGGGCACCCCCTGCAGCCCGCGCATCCGCCGGGACTGCCAGCGGGACAAGGGCGCTCTGTGACAGCCCACACGCCACATGCTCGCGGTGCACGGCTGAGGAGGGGAGCCCTCCCCTCCTTTTGTTCTCTCCTGATCGCCTGCCAAACCTTGCTCGAGCTGAATTCAACGGTAAAAACTCCCTCTGACTTGCAAGGGACCATAATCAAATCTGCAGACGCAGGTATTTTAATGAGGTTTTTTTCCAGATAGCTTATTCATATTGAAGAATATCTTATTTCATTTGCAATTTCAGGGACACTTGCCACTACGAAAGCAGGAAAAAAGGAATCCAACCCTCTGTAACCACAGCATCTACATCCCTTTCTCCCCTTTGCATGAAATATCTGCTCAGGTCACCCTGACTTTTATGCAGGCATGTACTCTAGAGGTAGAGTTTACTACAGGTATTTACCATGTTTACTAGGGATATTTCTGGCAAAACCTAGATATAAAAAACCACCAAAGCAGAAGTCTGGAAAATGGACACATGTGGTCAAGAACATCACCAGGAATGATCACTGCAAAACTGGCATGAGGGTTCATAAGATGTGTCTGAACACTCCAAGAACATTAAATTCAGGCCTTACCTGCATGAGCTGCTGCTTCAGTTTCTGTATCTCTGATATGTTGAGCTCACTGAAGAGGTCAGAGACGGGGTGCAGAGATTCTCCTTTCCTACTCGTGGGAGTTCTGTAGTCACCGTTGAGTTTCACGAGAGGCCCGTGGATGTGTCCGTTCATTTTGTCGTCATTGTTGGGCTCACCCCCGTCCTCTGAAAACTTCAACCCATCTACTGATATATTAATATGGTTATTATACATACTATCATTGAGGTTGATATACTGGGACAGTTCCTTTCTCAGATTGTTCTTTTGCTCTCTTTCATTTTTTAAAGTTTCCAGAGCTTCCTCCAGCTGATGCTCAGCAATCTCCTTCAGCCGGATGGCATCTTCTAGCTGGCTATTAAGCAACACTGTCTCCTCCTCAAATCGTTTTATCTCATGCTTTAAGCCTTCATATTCAACCTGAATTAGACAAGACAAAGAACATTCATAATACTAAAACTTGAGTTGTGGAAACCTGCCATTTATCAGCCCTGTTGAGATAAGTGTTAGAGAAACTGTGGTTTGGAACACCAGACATTGCCTGCTGCTGCAAAGAACTGACTGAGCAAAAAGTGCAAGTGGAGCTCTCTCTGTTAAATACTCCACCGCTCACTTTTTCAGCACATGAGACTCAAGAAATAGAAAACCTCTTTCTGAATTACTTATGATAAGCAATGAAACCTCATGGGAAGAAGGCTGTTTATTAGCAGATGTCCTGGCAATAGCAGATTTACTGTGAATTGCCATAAGCAATGTTGGTATATCATGGTATTCATAGATCTTAGGTTAATATAGCCAGATATATGATTTACAAATATTCTGAAGATGACCTCATATCTCAATTCCTACTGGATGTAAAGTCACTCAGGCACAGATACTCTCAATTATCTTGGTAGTTTTCCAAAATATGGATGGAAGGTACAAAACCAGTAGAAGAGCCTCAACTCTCTTCTCTGTACTTTACAAGGCTCTCCATTACCCCAGAGGCATTGAATTTTAAAAATTAAATAGGAATCTATTTGTACAGTCAGTTTAAACTCTAAGATGCCCCAAAATTGCTAGAGATTTTTAAACTACCAGAAGAATGCAGCAAACAGCTCATTCAGCCCCCCACAGTCCCCGGACTGAGCGTAGGGCTGTCCCTCTGGAGCACACAGGAACCTGTTGCTCCAACCAAGTGCCTGGAATGTGTCCCAGTGACACCCCCTGGCAGCACTGGAGGGGCTCACTGTCCTGCCCCACACCCAATAAAGGTGTGGTGTTTTATCAAGATATTTATGGGCATTGTGAGCTGAGCTAAACAGCAGAAACAGCAGCTTCTTCTCTATCCTTTACAGGCAGCTCCCTTGTTCAATCCTCTCCATTTCACCTCACAAGAAACAAAGCCTGGAAAAAACCAGCCTAGCTCAAAACCAGTTCATCAACAATACCTAGACAGTGCAGAAGATCCCCCACTGCTGTCCTTCCTCATCTTCCTTTTCGCTGTTGGAAAACCCCACAGCAATGAAAAGGAAGAGCTTTGTTTGTCAAGGCCCATGCCTACACTTGACCAGCATTCCTGGTAAAAATGATGACATTTCGATTTTTTCTTTTTTATTTAATTCTAATCATGTTAGTCATCTGCATCTTATTTTCAAAATGAAAAAAAAAGCCTCATTATCAGGTGAAATAATTTAATAGCTTGGTGAAAGAGGGAAAAAATGCCAAATTTTCATGTTTCCATAAAAAGCCCCAGTTTTTTGCAGTTGATCCTTTCATAATTCAAACACATTACTATCTGCTAGCTTAATGCATTGTATAGAATTTTTTTATACTTGACATATATGGATTTTTAATCAAACTAAAATAAGGTTCTGGCAAAAAAAAAAAAATGCACCATTCCTATTGAAGAAGAATATTTATCAACCTTCAAAAGTCTTTCAAGTCTTCAACTCATAAACCTTTGGAAAGGCAAATTTAAAAACCAAAGCACTAATCTTCAAACCCAGAAACTGGAAACATATCAAACAACAAAGAAAGTCCCAAAGTCATAGTGGGCATTCTTAAATAGAAAAGGAAAATCCATGAGAGTTTCAAATCTACATTTGGCAATTTAATATCTTTCCTTACTGGAGGAACAGATCCATCTGGAAAAACTGTGAAATGCAATCAAGTACCTATATTTATAACTTAAGTACATGAAAAAAAGCCAAACCCAACAAAACAACCAACACCTTTTCAATTTTAAATACACATAAAAGCTAAAGGTCTATATCTCTATGGTTACCTTCTCATAGACTCTAAAAAGCTACAAAAAACCCCAAGATGCAGATGATGACATTTTAGCACCAAGATTTATAACATATGGTTTTGTAAATTCAACCAATAAAGTATAAAATGCTCTTAAAATTTTATCTTGTAGATTAAAGTAATTTTAGGAATCACAAGTGCATGAATCTGTGATGCAAAATGACTGACTTTTAAAGCCCTTCAAAATGTGGCAATGCTTTTTCTCTCCACAAACTGTTGGCTTTTAGTTTCAGTTAGAATGAAATATTATGGCAAATATAAACACTTGCAAACAGATTTCATTTTTGGGGGAAGCTAGGACAGTCCATAAAGGGGTCGTTTACTTCCTGAAAATGTGAAAATGTCTCCTATGAGGTTAATGAAAAAAAAATCCATGCCTCAAAGGAGGAATTTGCTGTGGGGGTAAATAACTCTGGCAACAAAGATGATCTGCTATGAATTCCATTTCAGGAGTGTGAAGGACTAGGCATCGTCATAAATAAGGAAATTATGCACCCATTTCTATTACCTGTGTATTCCCTGCAGCACAGCTCTGTTGTTTTAAGTGTTTCAATCACATTTGTGCTGCGGCAGTAAAAAAAGCAGTAAAAGAGAGCTGAAATAGCCCTGCTTATTCCTGCAGGAATAAGGCAGCTTTGTTCCCAGGCTGCCATCAGAAACTGTGACAGGGCTGGCTCTTCCACAGAAGCCCCAAGAGCACCAGGCAACAGGTCAGGACATAACCGGGAGCTGCAGAGCAGAGCTGTGACCCTCTGAGGGCAGGTGAGGAGAGGGTGCTATGAAGTGCAATGTTATGATGGTCTAGACAGCATCTAAAGGGCAGGAAGTGTTATACCACCCAACCTGGATATTTACATTTGCATCACCACAAGTTAACTCTTCTGACAGGAGACCAAAGCTGTTTTGCTCACTTTAATGGACAACTGGCTGCTGGGCATTGAGTTCCTGAGGGACAGGAAAAGCATGAAGCAAAAATATATCTCTTTTAATAATGCCTCTGTGATTCCATAGTTCTGCAATGAAGTATTCCAATTTTTCACAATTTTTCAAAACTGAGATAAGAGCCTGCCCATATTTCAAAAATGTGCAGTAACACCATTTTAGAATAAATGATTAGCAAAAACCCAACTGGAAAAAAAACCCCAAACATAAAAGGGAACTTCTATCAAACTGCCCTATGGCATCACATAATGGAAACTGGCGAAAATAGTGACAATTTACAGTACAATGCCTTGAATCTTTCCAGGCTTACTTGATTCTGCTTCAGTGTGGACACCAGTTTCTGTAAAGTGATGTTTTCCTCCTCCAGCTCAGTGTAGTCCTGCAGCAGCCTCGCCTCTCGGAACTTGTACTCTCGAATCTCATCTTTCATGCGTATCCTCTGCAGCTCCACCATCTCGTTATTCTGACAGAGAGAACACAAGGACATTACAATTTACACACAGCCAGGTTAATGCTGAACACTGCCTTCAGAAAAGGCCAAACAGAAATTAATCCTGAAATAGAAATGATTCAACAGTGCACATCAAAACACTATCACCTATTAATGTGAGGCCCAGCAATCATTTCAG
This sequence comes from Geospiza fortis, assembly GCF_000277835.1. NCBI lineage: Eukaryota > Metazoa > Chordata > Aves > Passeriformes > Thraupidae > Geospiza > Geospiza fortis. The sequence continues at coordinate 6,339,199 of NW_005054326.1, read as the reverse complement.
GTGGGTGCTGGCAACGCAGAAATGAGAATGTCTGATAGAGAAGCCTGATTAAAACAGTTTCAAGATTAGAGGCTTATTGAAATAGAAACCCTGGAAAGGCTGTAGCATATCTCATTAGTTTCATTGCTCTCCAATAAATAAAATTACCACCTGTTTTCCACTGCAGGATGCATTTTACATTCATACAGAAAAGCAGTGAGCACTGACATCTGTTCTCCAAAGACATCTGCTAGGGAGCAAGGTGCACTCACATTTGCATCTGCAGGCACTAGAGAGGCTCACAGGCAGGCACAGCGTGGAAAGCACTTGCCAAAAGCCTGACAAACACCTGGCTGTGCTGAGCAGGATCACACCCAGCACTCCGGGAACACACAAGGTCACCGTTTTATTTTCCCCATTAGCACATACAGAGCCCAGGCAGCTTATCAGAGAGAACATGAGGGATCAGTTTCACCAAAATTCCATCAGATTCCAGCTCTGAGTTTGTCATCAAAGGTCAGGTTATTCTGGAAAGACTCTGCTGGCATAACCACGATGGAATGGGCATGACAGGAAGGTGGAGTTAACTCACAGCTGGAAGAGAACAGTGACCAATACAGCTGGCTGGGAGGAACAACCTCCTGCCCTGCTTTGAAGAGGAGCCTGCATTTGTCTGATCAAGAGAAATGGGCATGGTCAATCACATCTCCTTTCCTGCAGGAGGATCCTGAGCATTGCCATAGCAGAGAGACCTTACTGATGGGGCAGAGTCCTCTCACTGCTGGGATGTCAGAAAGAACACACCTGAGAAGCAGTATATGAGAATGAGTTTCTGTAAAAGACTGCAGTGGGGAGGAGGGGGACCACTGGCTTGAGAGATACCTGAAGGAAGTCAAATGTTTAAGCAGAAATTGCAGTCAGGGAGCTCTAAATCAATCAATCTGCACCACTAGCTCTGTGGTACACAAAGGATAAATCCCCACATTTAAGGATAAACATAACTTCACTTAGCATTTTGGTTAAATAAGTACAAACCCCTGGAAAAGAACTTCACAAAGAATGAAAAAAAAATTTTGATGCAAGACTTGACAAAAGAGTTTTCAAAAATGAAAACTTTTTGTTAGAGAAAACTAAAAACCATCACCCTCCTCCTAGCAGCTGATTAAGAAGTAAAGAAACTACCTGATTTCTGAACAGAAAACACCTGAAAAGATTCCCAGCAGAAGAGTCACAGAGCATTAGCTAAAAGTAAATATTCCTGCATCCATCATTGCCTAATAAACCTCTGAACAAATTGTAAGAGCAACACCACTGATGATTTCAAAAGGTGAAGGCATTTTATACCCCCAGGCTGCCTTTATACCCTTTGTTTCTGCCAGCCCAGGTGTGGCAGCTGTGGGGGTTTGTGCCACTCTGAGGCGGTATGGGGACAACACCAAATGCTCAACTCCACTGTGTCAAGGGCAAATTAAACTGCTCTGCAACTCTCCCAGTGTTTGAGGATGATCAGCCCAGGGCATGAGCTGGCTGGCATCCATCCAACACTGCCAGGAGCCCTGGGAGAGGGAGCATCCTGACAGGATCCCAGAAGAGCTCAGCAGCCATTCCCAGCAGCGCTGCCCGCACCTCACTGGGGTGAGACCACCAGCAGCAGCAGCAGCCAGGACAGATCTGCTCAGGATCCAAACTGCCTCTGCCATCAGCTCTGCTGAGGGAAAGGAGGACCTCCCCAAAAAGCCAGGCTGGATGGAGCCTTGAGCCCCCTGGTCCAGCAGAAGGTGTCCCTGTTCATGGTAGGGGGGTGGAACTACAAAATCTTTAAGGTCCTTTTTAACACAATCCACTTTCTGATTCTGCGATTCTAAAAAGGAAGAATGAAAGAGGTGGCCAGAAATGGAGGACATGAACAAGGAATTTTTACAGAATCCTGATATAGTAGTTCTCTGATAGACTACAAGGCTTGAAAAAGCCTTGAAAATGAATTTTGTAAGACAGGAGTACTCCTTTGTCCCTTCTGTCATAGCAAACTGCAGCAGAAAACACGAGCTATCACCTTGCTGGTGTGCACCACTATTTCTTTAAAAGAGATACCACACTTCTCCACCATTTATAACTGCTGCTTCCTACATAACCTTGGAGATATAAACAGAACCACCTATTGTTCTCCTCTTCTTACACACAGAGAAATTCCTACCGCAGTGCAGGCCCTATTTGTCCTTACTCATGGCATTTCATCAAGGAAGAAACACAGGAAAAGGGAAGACTTGCCTGTTGGAGCATGCCATGTGCCATGTTCTGCCCAAACACTGCCTGCTACACTTCCCACGGCCAGGGCCAAGGCCTCTACTGGAAGCAATCCTGCTGCTCTGACACAGGGGCAAACCAACTCAGCACATTACAGAATAGGGCATCACCTTTTCAGAGCAACATAAAATGTGTGTTTTGTCACTGCAAACACCCAGGAGTAATTCTCCATGCTTCAGATCCCTCTTGCTACTTGCAAACATCTGCATCATGCTGGCAAACACCCAGCTGCAAAGCACTCCAGTGCCAGGAACGGCAGTGATTCCACTCCACAGGCCCAAAACCCAGTGTTTCTGAGGTTTGAGACTGAGTAGCCACAGGACATGTGGAGGGCCATTCTGATTTCCTCTATGTAAGACCTCTGTGTATTTTCTGAAGTAAACTAGTCCTAAACCTATTAAAAAAATAAAACTCATTATTCTCTTTTACTTGGTATGAAGGATGTATTCATTTCCATCAAATGCTTTGATTAAATATATTAACTTCTCACAATCCTATTGTCATTTTGAACAATGCAAAATACACATCTATTAAGCAAAGTATCTGCAGTTTCAGAGGAGAGATCTTGCTGTATTGATACAATGGCAAGAAGAAGCAAATTTTTTATTTGGTGGACTTGTATGAAAAAAATATCAGAGGATTTAAAAACACAAGGCAAAAAGATTTTGCCAGCAGGGCTGTTATCTACATGAGCCACTAGAGGACAATGTAAGCCAAGTTATTAGCAAAGTAAGTCGCAATTAAACTTTGCTACTCATCAAGCACTGAACTTGCAGGACAAAGCAATTGAGCCAGATGCTTTTACTAGGGCACTGCCTCAGGACTTTTTACATTCCCAGGGAGAATTCCCCTATGAACTATGCACTGGGTCTGCAAAAACCAAATTAATCCAAGAGGTGGAGCTGATGACACACGAGCAAAGTTTTAATGGCTGAAAATTATTTTCAATCCCAGCCACCCAGCTGAACACGGTGCAACAGCTTTAATGGGCTGGTGCCAAAGAAGAAGGAAAAGGCCTCTCAGTGAAACTATAGAAAACAAGAGAGTCCTTGTCAGCAATGCATCTCATTATACGTGAGCACTAATTGTGGAAGATGTCAGCTCCACAGCACCTCTAATGAACGTACACATCACAGAGCAGACCATGGCAAAGGAAAAACAGGAGGCTCTCAGTTGAGACAAAGTCTGTTCAGGTCACCTATTTACTGGCACTCAGATATATTTTCAGAATTGCAACATATGAAGAGTGAAAGACACCTCTAGGTTTTGCAGAGGCAAGGACCATGTCCATATACTACCAGCCATCAATCCTGACAGGTCTCTGAGTATCAGTGGAATATTAAATAACACAAGTTTGTACTTCTTAGCAAATTAAACATAATGTAAGCTCAGAGAATATTAAATAACAAAGTTTGTACTTCTTCGTAAATTAAATGTACTATATATTAATATATTATTCATTTTTGATTTGGCCTAGACTTTCAAAGTGCTTTATTTCATATGCTACATACAAAGCATGTTGGATTAATCATGTGTTGATACATTGCAATACAGTGTGTAATACCAAATAATTGCAAGTGAGAAGGTACTTTAAAATGGAGGAATGGAAGTGGCTAATGTTGAACAGTATGAAAAAATACACTATTTTCGTGTCAGAACACTCCCAAGTGCTGCCCTTGGAAGCCACTTGTTGTGCTCCTATGGCCTATCAATTCACCTAAAAAAACCAAACTGGGCAAGGAAGGGACCCCTAAAGCTAAGTACTCTCATCTCCAAGGTGAGAAGGGAATTGTGAGTTCCAATGGCTTCTGGTTTCCTGAACTGTGAAAAAATAGACTGAATTTCTTGGGAAAGTGGTAGCCTTCTTCTTTCTTTTTTTTTTTAAGCCTTTTTTTCAAAGTGAATGCATTCTCGTTAACTATTTTGTTTCCCCCCAATGCTGAAGTACATAAAGGACTTTTTATTTTATTATTTTTGTATTTTGTCCACTGCTTTTTACCCCCACAAAAAATTGTGGAACTAGTGTTTGGGCTTTTTCCATCCACTCTGTTCAAACAAATGTTCACAGACTCCAGGTCCTTACTGCAGTAAAACATACTATTTTTCACACTGAAAAACAGCCTTATAAACCATCCATTAATTATACAATCTGAACTACCCAGACTAAATCCCTAATTATATGTTGGAATCTGCAAGCCTTAGCAGGATGCTGAACATAACTTTTTAATTTTCATAACTCACAAGAGAGCAAGACAACAATGATATATGGTATAAACCCAAATTGTACCCTTCCAATTTAATGGCATTGTTTTCTAGCTGATGCAGGATAAAACCCCACTCCATCTGATGACAGTTTTATTGCACTAGGAAATTGAATATAAAAGAATAAGAATAGTAAATTGAATATAAGAGAAAGTTTATGCTCAGCCTAATATCCATGATCATATGTGTTTGTTGACAAGTCTCACTGTAAATTTCTCTGCCATGTTTACTTTATTCTGCAGAGGAAAATAAAATATGTATTTTTTATGAAGAACAGCAATGGTGATCGAAAATTTAATTTAACAGGGGTTGAGAGGAGAATGAAAGTGACAACAGAAGAGCAAAAACATTTTCTTTTTTTGTCATCAAGCATTTTAAGTCCCCTGAGTCCTCTACACTAGCCTTAAAGTTTCCCTCCTTCATATACAGGAACACTCAACTTGAACACAAAGAATGGCATTTTCTATGCTTCCAGGTATATCTAAAAACATAAAGGGATTTTGTGGATGACCTAAAGTGACCTTATCTGACCCTTTTGCAGAATTTGCACCCCAATCCTCTGATTCATACATGCAGACATCCAGCTAAGCGAGGCTGGACCATCTCTTACAGAGCTAATTTTCCTGTTTTAATACATATATACATATCTCTACATCTCAAAAATAAATTGTTTCAAAGATATTTTCATGACTGTCAGAAGTCTGCATCCTCCTTTTTAACCTGAATTTTTCTGGTCTCATCCTTCAAAAAACTTCATTCAGGTGGCTTTGTTAGACTTCATGATATTGTATCTGCTCTAAGCAGCTGTACTGGCATCCTACTTTAAGAACATAAATTCAGCTCCTACTGTCCAAACCCAGAAATCACTAACTTTTGAAATTATGTATGATTCTGACATTTCTTGGCTTTAGATACATCACTCATTGTCTAAAAACCAGGGAACAAAAAATACTATTGTGCACGATATATTTTTGAAGATGTATCTGTGGCATAGCATAAGTACTTACAATCTTTCCTTTCTGGGGATATTCTTACAGAATGACAGCACTATCAAAGGGAAGGATGAAAAAAAGCCATATATTTGTTGGCTATAGCATACAGATTAGAAGCCAGATTATGATAATTTATGTTTCAAGTTCCCTCACCAGCAACAGATCTCAAATAAAGCTTTTACAATACATCTAATAATTTAATCATCTGAAATGCTCAGTGCATTTAATTGGAATAGCTAAATCTAAAGAAGTAGGGTGAATTTGTATCAAGAGCAATTAAATAGCCCATTTATGTACTTATCACAGAGTTTGAAACCCATCACATTTAACATTGTAAATCCTGCCCCATATAAATCCCTACAAAGTAGCTATTTTATTAACTTTTATGTATAATTATATATAAAAAGATAGCAATGCTCTGGTGGTTCAGGTATTAAATTTTTCTGCTGAGTATCATGGCCATATATCACAATGACTTCTTTGTAAGATGGTATGAACCACAAATTGTCCATATTATCTGAAAAATAATGGTTTGATTTGACTGCATTTATAGCAATTAATGCATAACTATTAGTGCATTAATTATACATAAATTATCTCTCAATGTATTAATTATACTTATTTATCATTAATATCAGCACTCTGTTACAAACACTGCTACAATATTTTTCATTCCTTCAAAGAATGAGAAACTTTACCAAATTAAATTTTATTAAAACAGTGTGAGAGAAAATTCAGACTCCAGGGTTATAGCACTGTTGAGTTAATATGACTCGTCTACATCTCCGTGGAATGGATGAACACGTTCATGCATGAACATATGATCATTGCAAATGGCAAAATATCAATTAGCTGGAACAAATTTTGCCATGAGGAGGACATCCAGACAGGTCCTCCTGCAATTCCCACCTGATGTACTCAGGATAAACCACATTGCCTGTCAGGGATGGCAAGGGAGAGAGCGTGCTGGGGGAGGGAGGATGCACATGAAGACCAAAGATATGACAAGATCATGTTCCATCACCATCACATCAAGCACGGCCAAGGCCTCTGCTAAACCACATCCATAAGTGCAACATTCACAGATCTTTTAATTACCTCCAGCATTTGTGACTAAACCACTTCCCTAAGTAGCATGTTCCAGTGCTTGACAACTCTCCTGGTGAAGAAATTTTTTCCTAATATCTTATCTAAACTGGGGCAACTTGAGGCCATTTCTTCTTATCCTATCAATCTTTAGTTGGGAGATGAGTCTGACCCTCACCTGGCTGCAACCTCCTTTCAGGTAATTCTGGAGAGCAATGAGGTCTCCCCTGAGCCTCGTTTTCTTCAGGTCTGCACTCTCTGAAGCAGGGTTGTTGCTCATTCCACATCACCTTACAGCAGGATGAGTAGTAGTATAAAAATACCAAACCTAAATTGCTCCTGACAGATTAGTTAAGAAAAAAAAAAAAGAAGGGGTGGGTCTGGGGCATTTTGGACTGAATGGATTTTTTTTTCACCAGTTATAACCTTTCCTATTATGTTGTCACTTTCTATATACAATTTAAGAGGCCAACAACAGTGATTCTACATGACAATGCCTCAAGGCAGGCTTTTTGATGGAGAAGCTGCACAGGCCTTTTCAAGCTCATCAAGAGGCCAAGAGCTGGTTTTACAGCCTAACTGATCACTTAGGAGAAGCATCTGCCAGTTACATGTATCTCTTTGAGAAGCCATCTGTCAGGTCCAAAATGCCAAATCTCCTTCCCGACCCAAAAGGGGCACTGGCTAACCAACAAAAGAAAAGTTGTGCTCACAGGGTGCGGGGCTGTGATCAGTTTAAGCTCATCAGTCCCACAGCTGCTGTTCCCAGGTCCTGACCCTCCCTTGGGCCAGTGCTACCTTCCACATCACCAGCCAGATCAAGGGCAGCAAGGCACTCCAGAAAACAAACAAAGATAGTTTTAATGGTGCTTCTACTCCCTGACTCTGCTGACAGGCTGGATACACAGGCACTGGTGCTAGCAGGAGGTAGGGAATAGGAAAACATGTCATTTCTAATTTGGGTATGCTTGCTGCTCAGCAACAACTGTATGACCTGCTCCAAGTTCCAGAGGTGGAAATCCAACCCTATTGCTGT
>NW_005054326.1:6331314-6331507 GCF_000277835.1 Geospiza fortis | reverse complement strand
TCACTGTATGCACTGAAACGTTGAGGAGCCAGGAGCAGTAAAGTGAATGCCTGAAGGTGGAAAGGAGAAAAGAGAAAAAACACCAAAGCACCCAAATAAGAGGGGTGAGCTCTGCTATATTAGGCTTCATCATGCTTGGCTGGTATGGAAAAATACATCCTTGTTTATTGGTTCCTTACTTTCACATTGTTTT
>NW_005054326.1:6284814-6331304 GCF_000277835.1 Geospiza fortis | reverse complement strand
CTTTCCCTAACTTTTGCTGTCAGGATGGTCTCAGAGCTCCGGTGGTAACCTGTCCCCACATGTGAGAAACAAGGCTCACTCTTTAAAACTTTCAAAAGCTTAATAAGGTATAAAAGGGACAGTGAACAGCATGCTAGGTGCTTGGCAATTGCCCGAGGCATGTCACTTTGTTCTTCTAAGTTCTTCTAAGCCTTCTGATGTTTACATTCTTGTAACAAACTTTCTCACACAGTTTTATGTAAAGAATTATTGTTTTACATTCTTTTCTGGAGGAGAAATTTGATGGACTGTTGGTTTGTCCAGTGTCATTGGAGAGGTGGCACTGTCATCCTCCAATCCACTGTCACTTTTGAAAATCTATAAATGTTGGAGTCAGAAATTAAACTTCCCTTCTTTTTACCTTGGAGGTTCCATCCAGCGTCCACATTATTTTATTTTGTGTCCTATAGCGACATCGGCACATCAGTTAGCTTAAAACAATTTTCATATATGTTTTTCTATTATATTGGTCTAATTCCTATTTATGCAGATTGTACATATTCAAACATTCTTTTGAGTTTATACATTCTGGGAATTCTTTTGCTTTGTTCAACCTTTGACTTGTCTTCTTAAAGGACATGCCATACTGCAGATGAAATTTATATATTTTATTTCTTCATGAGGCCCTGTTCTGTGGTTTGACAGTTCTTGATAACCAGTGGGAAAGTGGTAAATTCCTCCTTGCATTCCTTCTTTCGGAGCTTATTTTCCTGGCTCTTGTCAATGTTTAATGTTATCTCACCACACAGATAAGATACTTCACAAGTACATTAAATCAATATTATCTAACTTATTCTTACCATTGTCAGTTAGTTACACAAATAAAAGCATTAGCTACTTCTGCAAAAGTTAACATTACAATGCACAACACATTGTCTCAATTTTAGTATTTTGCAAAAGCCTAAACTATAATATGTGCTTATCACACTAATATATTGGCCACAAAAGCTGACTAATTATACTATATTAAAGCAGTTAAAAGTGATTACAAACTGGACTATATCAAAATTATTGTGATTAATAATAATTTCCAAAAGCCAATATATAATAGCAAAATCCAACAACTCCAGAGTTATTTATAACACAGGCATGCTGAGCAGTGGCTCCACTGTCCCAGGTTTCAGGCACAGAGCTCTGCTCCTTGCAAGTTTTCCATTCCCCACAGTGACTGCCTCTCCTCCTCAGGACTTGGAGCTATTTTAGTTCCAGCTGGCTGCCAACTCAATCCTGCCTTCCCTCTATTCCTCACACCAGGAATCAAGCTGTGCTGCTGAGGGATGCATGTGCCAGGCCAGGGCTCTCAGCTCAGCCTCCCCAACCCGCCCTGCCTTAAAGTAATACCCAAGCTCTGCTTTTTCCAGTTTACACACCAAGACGATCTTGAGTCTTGTAAACACCAGCTAGACATTGCAACATCCATGTCTGAGAGCAAGTGTGTGGAAACCCAGAGCACGGGGAATATTTCTCTGTCTGCTCTGGGGTGCCCTGACCCCCAGGAGAGCACTGACTTTGACCCTCATTCATGGAGAAAGTTTCCTACACTTCAACATGGACTAGAATCCACAAAAGTGTGAAACAGATTATAGAGAGTAGTGTAGGTGTATCACGTGGTGAGAAATTCAGGTTTTGGGATTGTTAGTATGTTGTGGATGGAAGCAAGATGGAGGGCACAGGGTGCCATCCTGAGCTTCTTCTTCCTTCTTCTTCTTTGGGTGGTATTCTGTAATTGGGCACAAAAACCCACATCGCAGCTCTTTGGGATCAGTTATTGGGTTAAAAGGGAAAATAACCTAGGTGTCAGTTCTTAATTGGATAGTTTAGTCTGAAAAGGCCTTGTAACGAGAGATTGTTGGCCATTTTGTGCCTTCTAATGAAAAGTTGCCAAACTCACAGTAATGAGATGTTTTACTGATAAGAAATAATCAACACTTGAGTCCAAACAGCTCAAGTGCCTTCAATCAGACCCAGAGAAACCCACAACTGGGATCCCCAGACAAGTGCCTCTGCTCTGCCCTGTTGTGGGCAGGCTGTGCTGCAGGACTGGGTGAGAGCACAGGAAGATGAGAGAGGTGACATGCAGAGCCAGGGCTGGCCTGCAGTACCAATACATCTGGTCCCTGGGTCAGTGCAGTTAAATTAGCAGAGGGCTGAGTTCAAATTAATCAGACATGTAACTAGTCCTGATCCTCAGCTTACCAAAGATCATAAAATTAATAAAAACTGGATCTCAAAGGGGCCCCTGGGCAGCATCTAGTAGTCCATTTATCTTTCCCAGGATAAGAGTAACTGCATCTATGCCAGTCCTGATATCTATCTAATCTCTTATTAAAGACTTCCAACAATCCCATCACCTTTCCCAGACACTTGCCTCCTGGCTTTACTTTTGCTTTTGTCACAGATCTATTTTGAATGTTGAATCTGAAACAGAGTCTTTCACAGTGAAAGACAAAAACAATATTTCTTCTCCTTCCCACAGAAGGCAAGAAACAAATGCATCTGTTCTCTCTGCAGGACACTTCTATTTATCTACTCTATTCTTCTTCAGCCATATCTCTGTCCTCTACAACCAGAAGAGCAGGTAAGAAATGCGGATTCCAGATAGTTCCCACCACAGAGCAAACTCTTTAGATGCCCTTGCTTGACATGCAGGGAGATGGGCAGTGATTTACAACAGAAAGTAGAGACTGGAGGGGGGAAAGAATAGGAGACCCTGAATAACAGAGTGTTCCTTCACTGTTCCTCACACTGGAGGAGAAATACATTGAAAGAAAGAGGAAATCTTCAATACTTTCTAGAAAGTGGAGTGGAAAAGTGGCTAAAGGAGATTAAAAAAACCTCTTCACAGGTACAAATCTATTTCAAGGGGTCATCTGCTGGCATATTCTCTATTGTGCTGCAGAGGAGCTGTGAGAGCTTAACATCAAAGAAGCTCTGTAAGCCCATGCTCATAGCAGAGCATCCCTCAACAAAATTATTCCTGCAGATCATCAGCTGCAGAGGTGTTTTAAAAGCTCTGTGAACCAACACCCACCACCCTCCCAATGACAACAGGCTCTTTCAAGTTCCCCTTGAAAAACATCAATACAGTACAAAGGGTTGCTATAAAAACAGGAACAACAAGAAAGTTAAACTTCACTAATTATTCTCCTCCAGATGGGCAAAGACATGGCATCTTTAAACAAACACATCTGAGCCACAAAATTTAAATATAATTACATGGCCAAATCTGTCATTATTAAGGGAGAGTACTTCCTCAAAGTCAGGAGCAATTGCAGTAATTAAAGCCCATGTAACATTACCCATCTGCTGCAAAAAGCAGCACAGCATTCTGCAGCCTAATTGACCTTGTGTGCAGAGCACCCACCCACCCACCCCCACTAATTCTTCTGTGGCATGAGCAGAAACATCAATTCAGAAACAGCAGCTGATTAATATTAAAAAGATGAACATGGCTGGATGACTAATGGCTTTTTTTCCATCAGAGGCTTAGGGTTTTTATTTTAGAGCATGTATTTGAATGACCTAGGTAGCAAATAAAGTCAAAGGTAAGTACCTCATCTGTCTGTAAACCACAACTTTTAGGACCGAATTTTACACATAATTGTTACTCATTACAACACACATGGTGATTCATGAATACAAATGCCCTCATAAAAGATTTGGTAAAGTAAATTGCACTGAAGGTTACTTGAATTTATTTATGGTCAGTAAAAATACCTGTACTCAGGAAGTGTGGCTGTAACAGTGTAACTCTTCACTGTTCAATATAAATTGGTTTGAAACCCAATCTTGGCTTTTATAATCTGCCTTTTTTTTTATTCTAATACAGACCACAAGTTTCACACACTTATTTATACATATGTGTGTGTAAATATATCTTACAGTCAACTGTAATCATTTTCATGCTGACAGTTTTCTATCTTTTCCTTTAAGGGCTGCACAAAGAAGATTCTTGTTGCTCAGCATGCAGGACAAATACAGATGTAATACATGCCATAAGAACACAGTACAAGGACTGACTATTAATGCTGCAGTTCTCACACAGATTATTGAAGCATGTTGCCTATGGCTGCACAGCCTTAGAATCAAATTATTCCTTTGGGAATTGAATAAACACTGAGTATCACTAACTGCCTGCAATGCATCAAAACGGAAAAAAAAGGCCATAAATTCTGTATTTGCTCAGGGAGTAAAATATCAAGCAAGTTGTAGGATTGTTTAGCAATGGTTATAAAAATTATGTTTAAATCTATTTTTTTCCACTCTCTGTGCTCCCTCTTAAAACCACTGCTGTTTTCCTTTCACCTTTTGTTTCTACTGGACTTTCACCCAGCTCAGAATGGGTGTTAGTCTGACAGCAGAAACCTTCTGCTAAAACAGATAACTGATACAATAATAAAATACAGATAAAAGAACTAACTGGGAACACCCACAAAAATACCCTGCAAACAGCCCTTCAGAAATCCCAAGATAAATCCACCTAAAGCACTGATCATTTTCTCTAAACACCCTTTGGCATGAGGAGGACAGTGGCAAATATCAAGTAATCTTGATGATCATTATAGCACACATGAGCAAAGGGACTCAGCAGCTCTAGGGGCTCATCTTCAGCAAGAAAAGGAAGGAGTTTTCTTGTCCTTGCTGAAGCTGTGCTCAAGGACCTTGATAAATGAAGGACTACTTTCTTTCCAGATTTATGGAAATCTAGAAAAACACGTCCATGTGAAAAGTAGAGGGGAAAACATTGAATTTCAAAGATATGTTCACCTAAGCCTCATCTATGCCAATATCAGTGTTTCCAAATTGTGAAATGAGCCTTCTCTCAAGGCTTCCAGCCTGTCCGTGACAGCTGGGTGAAATGGGGGTGCCAGACTGGCCCTGCTGGTGGCCCTGGCAGCTTGGTGGCCTGGGGGATGAGGGCAGTGTGACAGCTTGATCCAACCCTCAGCCATGCCCCCGAGGTGCAAGGGCACCCATGGAGAACAGGGGAGTGCTGGGCTGTAAATCTCCAGGGACTGCTCAGAAACTTCCTCAACAGTGAAGGATTGCACTCCAAAGCCTTAATGGCTCCCTCTGCTTCCTACCCTCCCATTAGACCACTGCTGATTGAAAGCTTAAGCTCCCTTTGGTTTTTTCTGACTTATTTTTAATATAAAACACAAGAAAACATTACAGGATGGCTCCAAATTCATCAGCACTCTTAAATTTTCTCTGAGTTCTTAAAGCTCTCAGCCATGGCCTCAACATGCCATCATTACTAATGAAATTCAGCATCGGTTTCAGCAAATAACTATTTACCTGCAAGTTTTTTAGCTCTGATTCTGTTGTATGCCCAATGGCCTGATATGGCACAACTGAACTAGTTACACACTGCAAAAACGTGCAGCAGAATAATCAATCTAAAAACGACAGCCAACCTCAGGGAGAAAAAACAACATCACACTTGAACCAGGTCAGAATTCAGACAAGCAACAGGAATAAGATGAAATTTATGAACTCCCCTTTGTTAACTGATCAATATATTCCATGACATACCTACACAGTTGTGGACTATGGTCAGGTTTTTCATCACTGAAATACTATTACCAGTGTCTATAGGGAAAACAATCCAGGCTGCAACAATTCCTTGGGCTCTTAATTATTATACTGAAGGTGAGTTTACCCAGCATATCAATCAGAGAATTGACTTGGCATCTTCTTGACCCTGTGTGCCTCCCTACAAATGTATGTATGGATCATGGGATGCACAGCACACCTGCTCCATGCTCTCTGGGCAGGGTAATGTAGGACATGGCCAAATATAAGGGTAGAATGGGAAAAATCCCCCAAACAGAACTTCTAGTGTAATCACAGCTTTTGGTAATGCATTACCCCTTGTTTAATAGTCTCTGCCTTTGATCACATCAGAACTTCCAAAACAGGTATTTTTTCTTCAGCCTGTACAGTACCTCTCGTGAAAGACAGAAACAACAAGGAAAAATTAATCCTGCAGCCACATCTATCTGTTATTTTCCCTCATCCTCCCTCAATTAATGGAGGCTCCTTAAGATCAAGTGGCCAAACTGCCCCAGTATATGAAAATAAAGTGCTACCCATTATAATATTCCAGAGTAGGGTGGCCATCGCTGTGCAGCAGTTTGGTGTCTGCTGTAGGAGTGCTGTAGCTGCAGCAAGCACAGGGAAGAGAGCTGAACTGCTCTAGGAAAAGAAAACCCCCATGACAAATCAGAGACATTGATTATGCACCTTGAGAGGTACCAAGTCAAAATCCCTGCATTTCCATAAAGTAAGGAATTCTTTCGATGCGCAGTTCAAAGCTTCAAGTTTAAGCTAAAAATCCATTTCTGGCCTCGGTTCTCAGAAAGTGGGAACCATCCCTTTCGCTGTGGACCTTTCCAGCTATCATCACTAAATGGGAAGCTTTTGAAAACAGCTCACACAGAGCAACAAAAGGATAAGATATGAGCCTTTGAATCCTAAAATATTTCCCCCCACACTCTTGAGTCCCTCAGAGATCAGCTGAGATTCATGAGCATCTAGACAGAATGCAGATGCACTCTTGTTAATTGGCCCAGCACACTATGGCATCACAACCTCTTCTACCAGGACCATTTTTGTAAAGAAATGCAGCAGAAAGCCTAACTATTTTCCTCAGTCCATCCCATTAAGGGATTGGAGCTGCTGTTCTGGCTTTCATTTTGTTTTTTCTCATTCTCTCAGGGATGTGTTTGGGTAACCCAGAGAAATTCCAGTAAACCTTTTCTTAAATCTAAACATTGTACTGAAAGCTTCTGCTGCCCTGATTTGTTCTAAACTCAGTAATAAAAACCTACCACCCTGTCTAACATCACCACCAATTCAATTTTTGCTCTGGCTACCATTTCTGGTCCTTTTTCTTCCCACTAAAGACTGTCAAAATGTTTTCTTCTTTTACCCCTCCAACCTTTACTTCTTACCATTTTTTCAACAGAGGCATCAGTGTGCTGAACTTGCATCAAATACTAATTTCTCCCCAATATCTGACATTTGGGTTAAACAGGGGTTTAATGAAAAACATACAAATAGTGTTTAATGGCTAAATTCGAAGTTGTAAGGAAATAAAAAAAAGATTGCTATTCTTGCAGGCTGATCCTTTGCCAAGCCTGATCAATAAAATACATTCATATCTCTATCTTAACAAATGTTTTATGCTGTTTATTCATTTGCTAAAACAGAACAAAATATCATGCCCTAGTAACAAAGACCAATAGCAGCAGTCTCTGTCACTGTTGCCTATCTCATGGGCAGAGAGACAAACCAGGCTCTAATAATCCTGGTGAGCCTCAAATGCCTTGTGGCAATCAAATGCCTTTTTTTTAATTAAAATTTTCTCCCAAGTTCTCCCTTCACTTTAAGCTCATGGGTGAGAATACATATTTTTAACATATACCAGCCAGTGTGTGTTAATCAACCCACATTAAAAGCATACAATGGAAACAGTCAATCATAATATCATATATATGACATATGATAGATATCCTGTTATATATATTATAATAGGGTTGCTTTTTTTTACAAGGCCCTGAATGTTTGCTTCAGGTGAAGGGTAATAAATTAAAACTAGTCAGAACTTGACTAATCACAAACAAATCTTATTTTCCCTTTATTATAGAGCTCCCTTCACACATTTCTCTTTGGTGTAACCAACTGGGGTAAGAGATACCCCATGCCACAAGTCCCAGCATCATCCCCTTTCTTCTACACAGAAATCCTAAGTCTGACCCAAATCCGGGACAATCAGGAGAGGAATTAAAATAGGAAGCTTTCACACACTGTTGTTGCCCTGTTCTTCTGTGCCTTCTGATGTTTACATTTTGGTAAAGGAGTTTCTCACGCACTTTTCATGTAAATAATGACTGGTTTGCATTCCTTTCTGGATGGAGGAGGAGAGAATTGATGCACTGTTGGTTTGACCAGTGTGGTTGGAGAGGTGGCAATTTCATCCTCCAATCATGGTCACTTTTGGAATTCTATAAATATCAGAGTTGGGAAATAAACTACCCCTTTTTTGCCTTGGACATCTCAGAGCGCGAGCGTCGTTCATTTCGTGTCATACTGTCACATCTGGATTACAAAAATGTAAACATCAGAGGGCTTAGAACTTAGAAGAACAGGGTGACACACTATCAGTTTGGTGAGCTTTGAACAGGATCCTGTGTTTCTGATGAGTGCAGGACTGGAAGGGAAGGGTAAAGAGGGCAGCAGGTCTCAAAGCCTACACCAGCCTGGGCACAGCAATTTTCCTGCTCTGGCCCAGAGATCAAGCACCAATTCTGTGCCAGGCTTTGCACAAAGCCCAAGGCTTCTCTCAGCCCTGGCCAGTGGCTCAGAGATGGCCCCACTGGTGGCAGTGCCATTTATTTCATCACCACAACATCGGTGCTGAGTGTGAATCACGCTGATAAGGACAGTCAAGGCTCTGGACAAAGCTCAGCACAGCTCTTTGAAAACACTGAAATGCCACAGTACTTGTTTTCGACAGGAACTCTTCTTTGTTTTCCAAGGTGAAAGGGGACTGTTTTATATAAGGCAGTCTCCATTAGTATGGGCTTTCACAGGAGAACAAAAGCCAATGATGCAACTGGTCCTGCCCAGAATCTCAATTAGAAACTTGGATTTAGCATGGGTACACAGCTTTGGAAGTAAATGGGAAATGGAACAGAAGAGTTTATGTAGAAGGGATTTCTTAAAGTGAAAAAAATCCTTTCTTTAAAGAAAAAACCAGTTGTAATAACCTGTAATTGAATAACAAACCAAAAAATGATGGGAGATTCTTTAAATACTCCATCAGGGAAAGTGCTGAGTGTTGCTAGCGATTTCCATGTTTAAGCACGCAAAATACATGTTAAAGAGAGCTGCTACGTGACAGAGTCTGGGTCCTCTTTTCAATACATAAAGAAGAAACAAACAGATTGATATTAGCTCTGTCAAAAGCTCTTCAGTATTAGGAACACTGGAAAGATTACAATTTTTGAACTTTGGGTAGGGTAAACAGCACACTTCAGTTAGTGTTAGGGGTACAAGAACCCCAGGAATTTCTGAGCTTTAGGATGCATCCAGCATCCTCTTCATCCAAGCTTCCTCCCTCATCTCACATAGATCACCAAGTGTCAAAGAAACCAAAACTGTAAGAGGGCAGCCAGTTACTAAAAATGGAGATCTGACCCTCAGTGCCTCAACATCCCATTACAGGGAAAAAAAAAATCACATCATTATAAAAAATCTGTACAAATTAAACAAATTAAAACACTTTCAAAACAATGCAGATTTTCTATTAGCAGTAAAAACAATGCATGCATTTATATAGAGAGGTGGGAAATTGGCAAAACATGTCCTGGTTAAAAAACAAGAAGTATTATTTCAAACAAGATTTACTTCCACAGTATTTTATCTCTCATATGAATAAGATAAATGTCTGCTATAGGATCAGATTGGTAAAATTATCTCACCAAGTAGGCAGGAACTGAACAGATGGCAGCACCAGGCATCACTAGACCTCACTTATAGAGATGATCTTTATCACTTCCATAAGATTAGAAAATTACTCTCCTATGAAACACAACATTTAGAGGGTGAGGCAGAAATATTTTTTTTGTTTCCCGTGGAATCAAAGATTATGGATTGTTCACCACGATAACGTTAGTGGTTCTAAAAGGAAATCCCATACAGAGACACCTCATTTCTGCTAATTTGTCTGCTGGTAGCGACTTTGAGTTTGGTTTCTTTGTAGGCAGGGTGTTCTTTTGGAGAAGATTATCTTGAACTGCACATACATCCTCATCTCACCCATAAAAAGACAAGTTTAGAGCATACTCAGCGTGCCCAGCCACAACACGTGTGACAGCATTCGCAGGGAGTAAATCTCTTAGTCACAGAAAGCAAACCATGGCTGGTTTGGGCACTTTGTGAATCTATAAAATTGCTTCTCTCTCCAACCAAAGCACTTTTTCCTACTGTGTGTTTCATACAAAGCTTCCTTCTTTCTGCCTGTTTATCCCATCCTGCCATATGTTTCAAAAGAGAAAGGTTTTAATTACAGCAGCTACTGAAGCACTTCTCTGCCTACAAAGCACTGCAGAGCCTTTTCAGAAAAAAAATAATTGGTTTTATCACTATTATCATTAACAGCTAAAATCTCCATTTGTGAGCTCTAAATGAAGTGTTGCACACAGATGACAAAAAAATTCAGTTCTACAGAATGGATAAGAGAAACACTGAGGGTTTGTGTGGTTGTTTTTTCCTTTGACTTAGCAAGCCATCATGCAAATGGTTAAACAGCAACATGGAGCAATTTTCAGTAGCAATTTTCAAACAATGAGGCAAATGTATGCTAGATATGGTTCAGCTGATGCCAAAGAGGAAGGGGAAAAAAAGCACTAACACTCAACGTCTCAAAAACTTATTCCTCACATAAACATTAGAAAAGTAGAAGTCAAATAAGACCACAGAGTGCAGCAGAGTTTCTCAAGTCTGGTCTGGCACCAAGATGCTTCTTGTAGCCAGCTGGCTGAACCTTAAAGGAAAAAAAAGTCTTTGGATTGGAAAGGTTTTCTGTGCTGCAGAACTTTAGGCCAGTGCAAATCTTGCATTGATTTTTTGACAATAACCTTTTTGTGAGGTTTAACACCCTTGAATCAGGGGAAGTGCACAAAGCTGAGGGATGGTGATTTTTCTATAATGGCACAGTGCTGGAGGGTATAACCGCTGCATTCCCAGAATAAGGAGATTCTTAAGGAAGTTGAAGATGCAGTACATGCCCAAGTTTGCCTTCAGGCTATTTTTACACCAAAAATAGTTGAAATGCACTTATCTGACCTGAGGAAGGCATGAAATTATGAAAAGTGTAAGGCTGTAAAACACACTGAAAGTCAATAATGCACAGGTAAAGAAAGGAAGAGAGTCCTCCTGGGTGGGGATGCCCAGAACAAATGTTTGAATCCACAAGAGAAGACATATCTATAGTTCTCCCTTTACTCAGAAACAACAGCAAGTGACATCTGCAAAAGCCATTTCCTGCCTAAAAAAAATACCTGGAATCAGCTTTAAATCCTGTTTGTTTTTTCCATTAGCTCCCCCTAAAACACAAGCTCCAATCCTACTCACCTTACACAGCAGCAATCTTGACAAACAAGCAAAAGCCTAGCATCCCATGAGTCCAGAGACAAGGCCCAGATACAAGCTCTTCATGCTCCTTATCTTCATCAGCAAAGCTGCTCTATTTGTGATTTTGGCTTTCTTTCACATCCATGTCCCCTCACAAGTCAACTGCTGTTCTGCTTGTCCACTCCCAGAAAAGCCACTCTGGAGCCACAGGAAATTCATCCATCTCCTCTGGGAGAAAAATCCTTTTCAAATAAGCCCCAGGTGCTGCCAGCCAAGCAGCCAACACAGCACAGGAAACCTCTGCTAGCGCCACATTTCTGGAAATCAGTGCCCTCTGAAAGCCCAGCCAGGCACAAGGGAGCTCAGCACACCCAGCCACATCTCCATCATCACAGGTAAACCTCCCAGGACTGCTACATCTTAAATCTGGCTGGATTTAGGGGGTGAGACATGGTTGGGACTGTGTGACAATGATATATGATGAACAATTTGCTTTAAAGGCAGTTTGAGGCCTCTTTTGAGAAAAATTAAGTAGGTAAGTAGAGAAAATGTTCACCTTGGGAAAACTATCTCTGCTATTAAAAGAATTTGCTTATTCTTTATCTAGCTGCAGAAGTTCTTGAAAGAGATTACATTTTTATCTTTCAGCAAAACCTCTTTCTCCAAGGTATGTGCAAGTTCTGGGTACTGGTACTGCAGTGGACTTGCTGTTCAACTGGCCAAATGCACGAACATCACACACATCAGCAGGAGCTGCAGCACAGGAGGAAAGCTGAGGGTGAGACACACTTCATATTACACATGCACTTTGCTGATGGGTCAAATTACTGCTTCAGTGCTTACTGGTGTTTTCTATATGAAAAGAAGTTAACTTCCTATGAAAATACTAAATAATATATTTTTTTTGAAGTTTATCTTCTGGAGACCAAGAAAGTGCTTCCTAAAACCAAAATCAAAATGTCTATTTTATATAAAACCTCTCTCAGACCAAATTAATTTTCCTCACCCTTGGTTGAACAATAATAGGCTATCAAAGCTGTGCAATAAAACCTCACATGAGAAATTGAAAATTACAGCAAAAAAAAAGAAATCTCAGTCTAGCTGGAGAATATCCTTGCTGAAAAAAGAGGTTCCATCTTTGTATTCATGAGAGAAGGAAGCAATAAATCATGTTTAGAAGTTAACCCCAATCATGCTGAAATAATGGAAGTCTCTAATGGATTACAGACAGAACATGGAAAGAGAAAGCCAGAAGAGGAGAAGGCACATGGCTCCTCACCCCAACAGACCCTGAATTATGTGCCTCAGTGGAGGAAGTGACATGTGTGTATTTTACTTTACTATTGTTTTCACAACCCATTTTACCATCCCATTGAATTACACCTTTATAGGGTCTGAACTGTTTTTCAGCTGCAGCACTAGATTTAAAAACATTACCTTCCAGCCCTCAAATGGGAATGATGCTTGGAGCTGCCTCCACTATTTCAAGGCACACCTCAGAGAAGTGATTCCTTTATAAATCTCAGCATTAAAAAAAAAAAAAACTGTTAAAGAAAAATGCTTAAACACATGTTACAAAAACTGACTGTGGTTTTAGGTTTCACTAATAAGACAAGTATTGCAAGATGGTGTAGCTTACATGCTTTGCTGCAGTGTTGGACAGAAAAGAAATAGTCGTGGCTAAATTTCCTTAAGCAGGAGCATGTAATAAAAAAGAAACCAGCCTATTTTGGTTTTAATGTCCTGAAATTGCTTACAACCCCTGAGGAAGAGGTCAGTGCAATATGATATGAAAAACAGAATGATAAACCAGACCTTGCATTTGCTTCTTGACAGAAAGAAAGATTACCTCTCCAGTTCACTCTGAGTTATTGCCAAGATTTTTAATGAAATGACAATAGGGATGAAAACAATCTCCAATACATTTGCAACCTTGCAACTGGAAAGCAAGGAGATTTCCAGTTGTAGTCAAAACCCGGTTTTAGTTTTTGCTAACTATCCTGTCTTTAAATAGGTGATCATGGCTCTTTCTGCCTCAAGGCACAGAGTTACAGAGGCTGTAGCAGTTGTTCTGACTGTGCCCAGAATCAGTATTTTTGACATTTCTGAATGCAGCTAAGAACAAAAATATAGACTGTGGTAGGGTAACTCAGCATTTCAATTTGCAACATGCAATTAGTGGGCATGAAAAGGAAATACGATTCCCCAAAGTATATGGTAAAAGAATGATTAATTTACATAAATGCTGCTGAAGCTGAGCTGATGGTGGATTTGCCTTGCCTTTCTGATAGCTGCAGTGAGAAGCTGGGTAATAGCATGCATTGAATTCCTGAAAATTGGTCCTTAGCACATCCAGGCAATCCACAGCCTGAGCTCAGCACAAGGCAGGTGGTGCAGCTGCCCTGTGTTAGAGCTGCCCACAAAATAAGAGTTCATTACTCTTGATAACATGCTAAAAGGTGGAGGTTTTCTTAAACAGAAACATCCCCAAGGCTGTGCATTTCTCATTTTAAAGACCCACCTAGTTTTATTTTTCCTTTCTAATACACTAAAACTTTTCACTTTTTGAACTTCAAAACATGTACAGTCATTGCTTCTTTCCCTTGAAAATGTTAATACAATTTCAAGTGGACTAACAATACTGAAATGTTTTTAAATTCTATTAGCAATTTAAGATTAAATTTCACTTATAGCCAATGAAGTGATTTATTTTAAAACAGAGTTATGGCAGTTATGACTGGCATAAAGCTCCATCTCACAATGGATTTGTTTGGAAGAAATTAGGTAAGTTAAGAGGAAGAAAGAGTAAGTCAAATTCTAGAGGGCAAGAAAAGCGGCAATGCAAAACTCATAATTGGCTTTTAAAAAGTATTTATGATGGGTAAAAACAAAAATGCAAACAGAATACATGAAAGCTGTCAAGGGGCTAATTTCAAATCACCACTGACATTTACAGAGCACTGCAAACCAAGTTGCATAAAAAACAGCTGTACATCCTAGCTTCCAAAATTCAAATATTCTGACAATGACTCAAAGATCTTCAATGAAATTAATATCAAGATCATACTAATCATATAAATCTACATCTCTAGCTATGTCTTATCTGCTTAGCAACTTACTGTGCAGTAAAATGGCAATGGGAATTGCTGCCAAAATAAGGTGAGCTCCAGCTCCACAAAGTGCCTATGAACATCTTGCAAAGGGGTCTGCAGATTCAGTGCTTCTTCCTCACTGCATTTCTGTCTTGGATAACAAACCAAGGACATCATTTTCCTCTCACATTTGTGGAGCACACCAACAGAGTGAGCACACCAGCAGAGTGACTTGATATAGACCAAAATATCAAGTTTTCTCTTTAATATATTTCCATTTATTTAACAACCAACTCCCATCCATACCTATTTCTTGAATTTTTTACTCTTTCTTCCCTGCTTTTCTCATGCATCTCTGTGTGCCTTGTTATAGATGGATAATGAGATGATTGGCTCTTGCAATTAAAAGATAACTACTGTGTGAATATTAAGAAAAGCTTTAGTGATGTACAGTTATGTTATTGTAGTTTAGATGCCCTCTGTTCTCCCCACAGTTCCCTTTCCCCCCTGTACTGTTGCCATCAGACAGCCTGGGCTGTCTAGGACGGGTACAAAGAAGCTGCACAGGTGTCCCTGGCATCGGGCAGTGGGGAATGGAAAAGCTTGGTGCTTAGGGGGGCAGCATGGCAACACCTGACCTCCAATCCAGTTACAGAAAGCAGTTTCCACTGATAAATGGCAAAGAAGAGCTGACTGACAGACTTTGGGAAGGGCCAGGGCTGGCTGATGCAACCCCAGGGGTATAAAAGACTGAGCATCCATCTTGAAGATGAACTGGCCATGTGGTATCCATGAGGGCAGTTCTGAGTACTGCAGCTTTTTCCTTATGTAGTCCTTTGTTGTATTTTTGTTAAGGTTTAACAAACCTTATTAAATTTTCAAAGTAAGCAGTTGTTTCTCACAGCCTTATTTGGGAAGGGCACATAGTCATGGCATATGAGAGAAGGTGCTGGTGAAAGAAACACTTTCCTTCCTCCACACTGACCCAGAATTTTGCCCTTGCCACTTTAATCACATCCAGATACTAAGCAAAAAACCAGAATCCTGTATCCTCTCACTGCTGTTGTGTTGCCACTTCTCTTGGGAAAACAAGACACAATGGACCCCAAGAAACAAGTGTAAAACCCCCTGTACCATGAGCCAAACCTCACAGTGCTGCACTAGTGAAGAAGAGCATTGCCTCTGGATGCCCTTGTCGTGACTAGGTGTGCAGGACTGGTGGGAAATGACCCATTTTTAACCCAGCTCACTCTGAGCTGACTCTGTAATGCCACAGCCACTCCTCAGGCAGAGTTCACAGTGAGTGTCAGAGCAGACAGCCCGACCACTTCACTGAAGTGAAAAATCACAGCTCTGCGATGATGATGCCTTCAAGGCACATTTAGCTGAAAAGAGCCAACACTGTGCTTCAGGAGGAGAGGAAAGGCCACACAGGCAGAATGAAAGAGCAGTGAAGGCAAAAATTGCATTCATATCTAGTCCTACCTATTTGATGGGGATTTTTTTAACAATAACGTCATAGAAGCAGACAAGCTCTGATTATGTATGAGCATCTGCACGTACACATCTAAAACATTTGCCAGCAAAAGTGCATTTCTCTCAATCCTGAAGCTTAAGAGTGGATTTGACCATCACAATGAAAGGGTGATAACACTGTCTGACCTCTGCCTGACTTGCTGCCCACCTCCTGGATGCTGACTGGCACTAACTGTTGAGAATAACTAAAAATAACCAGCTTGTGTCATATATTATAATAAGGGCAAAGGGAGAAAAAGAGGCGGCATATTTGAGGCTCTTGCTGTTCACCCTTCTGTCACCTTCCTCTTATAAATTTTCCCCTTGAGAACAGAGTTTGTTGTAGAAAGCACAATTAGTACAGATGATGGGAGCCAAGAACTTATTAATGATTTCATACCAATGACAAACTGGTAATGAGTTTGAGGTTTGGAGGCAGAAGTGGGGAACTGAAGAGAAGAACCTGTCCCACAGAGGACCACATTTAAGGACAGCCTCAGGCTGCAACACAGAACAGACTTCAGTTTTGTAAGATGTACTCTGAATGAATCCAAATGAGAAAATACCAGCATAAAGAGTACAAAAATATAAACCCTAAAGATACTTTCCTCATATTTTTCAGGGTTTCATAGGTTTTGATTCTACGTGGTTTCTTTTTGTTGGTGGAGGATTTTTGCCAAAAGTCACTTTAGTAGTTGCTTACAGTCTAAAGGCGTAACTTAGATATGTTTTGCTCCATCTCACTCTGATTGCACCTCACAAATCATGCACTTCTGGGATCAGGTCACAGGCAATGCTCCATGTCCTGGCAGCCAAAACATATCCCCAGGAAAAGGTAAATCCCATTTCCCAAAATTACCTACTAAAATCCCAGGACAAACTCTAACAAATAAATCAGTATTGATTAAAAGACAAAAAAAAAAAAAAAAAGAAAAATGGACTGAAAATAACCATGGGTTTTAAACAAATAAGAGCAGATATTGAAGCTCAAGCACCTTGGCTGGTAATTATTGTTCACATGAGATTAGCACCCATGAGTTTCCCTAAGGTCCAAGTAACTAATCACAGCTCCAGTAGAGATCATTGGATTTTTCAGTTTTGTTTGATGGATCTCATCTCTGAACCAATGACCAGTCAGTGCCATCCTTTCTGTACTGCTTAAAAATGAGCAAAAAGGTTTAGAAAGAAGGAAAACAGGCAGTGGTGCATCCATATGCAGGGAACAGGAGAAAATCAATAACAGAAGGTAAAATCGTGCAGGGCTACAGTGCATGTGTGGATTCCCAGGAGAAGTGTGACCACACCACTTCTGTACTGATTGCTGGGAATACATCCAGATTGCTGTTCTGTAATCCCAATGAGATCTCAATGAGTACTGAAGGCACTCAACAATTGCTAGGCACTTTCTAACACTGAATGACTGGGAAGAAGTCTCTTAGGGAAGCTTTAACTATCTTTTTTTTAACTGAAAACTGCTCAGGATATTAATAAAAAATCAAAGGAAACTAATTAGAGCAGGGGCAACAAATTTACCTTCATTTGTTGTTTAATATTATTTATCAGTAACACGTGCCATCACAATTTATGCCCTATTTGCTTATGCACTCAGAAAGTGAGGACTTCCAGCAAAAATTTCTCCTTTTCCTTATGCCTTTACTTTATCTGGAAGGCTGCTTAAGCTTTTGGACTCAAGTTTCAGAAAGCCTGGCACCCAGGGTATTTTTCCTTTCTCACTTAATCCTGGGCTAATGAATGAAATCACAAGGTACAAGTCAACACAGCTCCTGAGCTCTTGCTCCTGAGAGTCCAGATCACATTGCAAGGATTCTGTAAAAACTGGCAAGGCAGCTAATCCCAGCAATGCCAAAAACCATCTTACTCCGCACCACTTGAATAGACAAAAGCCCAAGTTATTTTTAACCAGCAAATTAGTACTGAAAAGAATGAGTCAGCACAAGAAGTTCTCAAGAGGGGTTCCTCATCTAGAAACAAAAGCCAGGCAGAAAAGTTTTGCATTTTAAAAATGTACAAGGAAAAACAAAATAATGTTTTGATAAGTTCAGAGAGCTTCTAGTCCAATATCCAAGCAGCCACTGGTGTGTGATAGCTGGGAAACAGGGATATCATACGAAGATGCCTTCCCTGGCATCCCCTACCAGCCCCGGCACTGGATCTTCAGGTAGCAGCAGCACTGATGGCCCAACCCTCCATGAAATGTGCCTCACTCTTCTTTAAACCCAGGTAACACCTCTGGCTTCCAGAGCTGTTCTCTCAGCACGTGCTCACTCAATACCCTGCACAAAGGGGGACACAAAGGGCTTGGAAACACCACCAAGGCACAAATAAGGGGTCATTCTTTCAAAGAACTTATGTAAGACACAGCACTGCCAGATCCCGATTTGATTAATTACTGCCCAAAGATTACCAAGGGCAGTTGAAAGTGCACCCTCTTTCATTTGCTATTTGAGGCCCCTTTTCTGAAAGAAGGAGCTGGGAATTTGAGTATTTTTAATAAGGCACTCTGTATTTATGCAACAGTCCCTTGGTTATGCTCCATTATCCCACTTGGCCTTTTTTTGACCTCCCTAGTGTCCATTGTTTGACTCTGCTACTCCCAGCGGAGCTAAATGCCTGAACCTTGCCAAAGAAAACAGTGTCATGAATGTGTCAAATCCCAAATTTGTATCCAAAATCCTTGTTTGGGCTCATTAACTGGAAACACAACCACTCAAAGATGCTTTTTGTGGCTTGCAAGTATATTTGAGGGTAAGAGCAGCAAAACAAGTTGGTTACCCTAAGAAAACAGTGCCACAACAAAATGTATTTATCCTGAACTCTTGACCTTCCTATTCTATTACAGTTGGTGCATATGAGGAGTATGAACTTGGAAACACAACCATCTTATGAGTGATTAAAGCAATTTAGGATCATAAACTGCATTTCAGGAAACAAAAAGGTGAATCTTACCATAGCCACCTTGAGTTTCACCTGAGTGGTTTGCCAGCCAAATTGTGAAGCAAGAACCCAAAGAAAGCATTTGGTGGTAAGTCAGAAGATGGAGCTGAATGGCAGATCTGTAATTAAATCTTTGTCTGTTAATAGACTCAGAAGTAGTCAACAGTGGTCTATACTCAAAGCTCTTTCTCTCACAGAGAGACAGCATCAGTCTATTAGTATACCCATTAATTTCACAGCATGAAGAGAGATTTGGTAGAATTGCAAGTCACAGCTTGCTGTATTTTTTGTCTCCAAGACAAGGAAAAAGATTTTGTTTCTTTTCAGAAGTCCTGTGAGCAGGGAAAGTACATGTGCAGAGCAGAGGAAACCATTTTAACAAGCTTTCAGACTAAGCTCCATCTGAAATTTTTCCTGAAAGCAGATGGAAACAATGTATTTGTAGCAAAATTTTCAGCCTCTTAAGGCAAAAACATCACGTATTAACACTATCAGCAAAGAAGAGAGAAACATTTATGAGGGTGGCCTAGCAGAATCTCCCTATGGCAGGCTTTTCTAAACACAGGAGAGAGAAAATAAAAACGCCTCTGACTGGGTAAAATAACATATTATAAGCCTAATTTAGAGCTGGTTCTAACCAGGTGACAGTAACTTCCAACACAAAGGAATGTAAATATTGTCAACTCTACTGATTATGCTGAAAATGCCCTAAACTGAGATGTGAACACTCTCCTGACAGGAGAACAGTTCTGCCATCTCTCTGTCACACCCAACTCCACTTTGTTTCTCAGACACCTGACACCCACCCCTCAGTCATGTCCATGGGCTGCTGTAGCAGCACTAGAGCTTACTCTGTCTCACTCCTACAGCTTCTTTTCAAAAAGCAGTGCTTGCATCAAGGTCCATTAGGATCAAAACACCATTAACAATGTCCATGTTTAATATTTCATCATATTTTCTTAATTATTCTCCCCCTAAAAATCATAGAATAATTCAGGTTAGAAAATACCTCTAAAAACATCAAATCCAACCATTAACCCAGCAGAGCCAGTGCACTGTTAAACCACATCCACAAATAACACATCTATGTGTCTTTTAAATGCCACCAGGGTTGGTGACTCCACCACCTCCCTGGGCAGCCTGTTGCAATGCTTGAGCACTCTTGCAGTGAAGAAATTTTTTCTTAGTATTCAATCTAAATCCCCTGGCTGTTTCCTCTTGTCCTACTGTTACTTAAGAGATCAATCCCCCCTTGCTACAGCTTCCTTTCAGGAAGTTGCAAACAGTGATAAAGGCTCCTCTGAGCCTCCTTTTATCCACACTAAATATCCCCAGCTCCCTCAGCTGCTCCTCGTAGGACTTGTGCTCCAGACCTTTTATCCACTGCCCTTCTCTGGACTTGCTCCAGCACCTCAATGTCCTTCTTGTCATGTCTTTCATGCCACAAAGCTGAACATGGGAATCGTGGTGTGGCCTCAAGTGCTGAGTACCAGGGGACAATCACTGCCCAGCTCCTTCTGGCCACACTGTGGCTGACACAGGCCAGGTGCCATTGGCCTTCTTGACCACTTGGACACAACTGGTTCTTGTTCAGCTGCTGTCAACCAGCACCCCCAGGTCCTTTCCCACCAGGCAGCTTTCTTCCAAGTCTGTGGTGATGCATGGGGTTGCTGTGGCCCAAGTGCAGGACTTTGCCTTGTTAAACCTCATTTTGTTGTCCTCAGCCCACCAATCCAGCCTGTCAAGGTCGCTCTGCAGAGCCTTTCTCCCCTCCAACATAGCAACATTTCTGCCCAACTTGGTGTCTGCAAACTGGCTGAGGGTGCACTTGATCCCCTTGTCAAGGTCACAATAAAAGGTCCTTGCTGCAAGTGCCACCACAATACTAGCAAGCAGATAAATATTTACAATGCAAGCTTTCTTTAACTGGTATAGATGCCAAAACAAACTTCCACTCTGGAGTAGACTGAGTGGGATAAGGCTGTGGATGCAGACACTGGAAAGCACAGGACAACACCACAAGGGAGCAGATGAGATCGTGTAAGGATCTCACGCACAGTCAGAGTCAACACTGCAGTCACTAAATCACTTCACTGTCTGGGGTAACCACCAGACCAGAGCACAGGCTCCCTGCTCTCTGCATGAAGAAAATCAGACAACTACTAGAAAAACAAGCCAACAATAGTGAAGAGAGTTCACTAGCTCTGTCACTACAACCAAGAAGCTAAGGTGCTTCCTGCAGTATGTACAACATTCCTAGCAGTGATGCCTCTCCCAGACTCAGCTTTTCTGTCTTTTTTCAATGCAGAGTTGGTAAAGTCACCTGTGAAAAATGTGTATTTTATGATTGGCTTTTTGCAAATATTAAAATGCATATTATATGTGTTATGTTATGCTGTATTAATTTTCTTAAGTAGTGTTAAATATAGTTTTAGGTTATAACATAATGTTAAAATAGAAACTATGCTATGTAGGATACTTTTTTTAAAGAAAGGACTCACACCCATTATCAGAAGAAACGAACTTCTTCCCACCTCGCTCAGCCCTGAAGATGCCATTAGGATTCAGAGGAAGAAGTTGACACTGACCAGACAGAATCCTGTGTTTGATTGGAATTTATGCATCATGTATGAGATTCATGAATATGCAACAAGCTATTGCTTTTAAGGGTTAATCCTCTCTTAAAGTGTGTCCTTTTTCAGGCCTATTTTGCCCACAAAAAGGTACCCGGACTGTCTGTAACTCTTTGTTTCTATTGTCTCATATTGTCCTAATCCAAATTGTCCAAATTATTATTACTTTAATTATATTGCTATTTTTATAACCATTCTATTATCATTAAACTTTTAAAATTTTAAAAAACAAGTGATTGATGTTTTTCACATCACCTCACTTGGTTGCCCAGAGCTCCCTCCCTCCAGGAGCTCAGCAGTCAGGCCACCCTCCATGGGAAAGCCAGGCTGCAGGCCATGCTCTCTCTGAGGGATGGAGACAGCCTTTGCTGAGGGCTGCCACCTCACACAGGAGAGGCTAGGGTTCTGCTCGCTGACCCAATTAATATCTAAGTATTTCTTACCCAACATTAATTGAAATAGGGACTAGAACTTGTTCCCTATTCCCTTTAGGCTACAGTCATTCTCATCAGCTGGCTCAGTCCCACTCTCCCTGGCCCACAAAACACCACCTCCCAACAATGTGGAACAGCTTCATCTGCAGGAACAAAGAGCCTTCCAACCAGCTGCTAGGGCTCTTCCTTCAGAGAAAGAAGTAGATTCACAAATCCTAGCACAGAGAATAAAGTGGAGCCCCAAACCTCACCACAACCACAGAACCAGAGAGTGGAAGGACATCACTGGGTGAGGTGGCCAGCTCTCACCCAGTGAGAAACCTCTCCTTGGAACACCCCAGTAGCTCCTACAGCAGTGCCCAACATGCAGCATTCACATTCTCTGAAAAAATCCCATCGCCCAGGGTTTTTCTCCTGGGAAGCTGAAAGGCAGTGAGAGAGGCCTCAGAGAAAAGGAAAACAATTCTTATCTCATTTGCTTCTCCTGTATTGTGCTCATATGGAATGTGTTTGGAGATTGTTTCATTGGATTCTGGTGTGAGCTGTTTTAAGTCTTTGGCAAATCAGGGCCAAGCTGTATCAGGACTCTGGAAAGAGTCACAAGTTTTCATTATTATCTTTTTAGCATTCAGTAAGTATCCTTTCCGTATTCTTTAGTACAGTATTCTTTAATATAATATAGTAAAGTAATAAATTAGCCTTGTGAGAACATGGAGTCAGATGCATTATTCTCTCCCCTCATTGGTGGACCTGCATTTACTATAGACTACCTACATTATATAGATGCACTATGTACCCAAATGTAAACCCAAAGCAGCAAAACAAGAATCTGAAATTGGTTTGCCCTGGTTACATCATGACAAGGTTTTGACTACAAGTGTTTACATTTAAAGGTTTTAGGTTTTACTCAAAACTGTAAAAGAGAAAAAAACCCCTAATTTTTCAGATTGAAAAAATAAAATTTCTAAATAGGAAACAGCAAATTTTGATTGAAGCCATGTTTAACATAGAAAGTCCAGTTCTTAATATATAACTTTTTAGATGAAAGCCAGCTTGAAGACAATGATTGCAAATTTTTTTCTGTTTTCAAACATTAGCTCCCCTCAAAAAAATCCAAACTACCATGCCCACACGTTTTCTAATTAGCATGAAGTGCAAGATTTTTGTACTGCTGAAGCAAATAATTGTTTAGCTATTGATTTCAAGGGCAGCAGGGCAGGACAGCTTCACCTTAGACATTTTTTTCCCCTTAGACATTTTTTTCCCCTGCTTTCAGCAAATAATACATCAAAAATTTTATTTTTCTCTCCCCCCACTCTTCACTGCCCTCTTTCCTGTTTTTGCCCTCCAGAAACCCAGGTGTGTGCTATTTCCATGGCCCATTAATACTGCCATCACATAAACCCCCCTGTTCATCTGTTATCTCATGGGCTGCAGGTACCCAGGTGCTGATTTCTTTGTGCAATCCCCACAGCTGCTGCAGTTGCTTTTTAGTAGAGAGCCTATGAGTTTTAACCCTTTTCCTCTTGGCTTTCTCCTTTTCACTAGTTTTAATGGGAAGAGCTGAACCATACCTGCCAGCCCCTTCAGACACCAAGACATTCATGCACCCACCCCAAACAACTCATCAGCCTGGTCTTGTAACAACTACAACTCCTGAACTGTACCATCACTTATCTCCATTTTCTACACTGTCACCTGCTTCAATCTTTGCCTCATTCTCTTTCCCCTCCAGTTGCTACCTGTTTTGAGTCAGGTGCCCAGCTCCAAGGTATTCAGCCTTATTTTTTTGGAGCAGTACATACAGACATCACCTCTATATGGAGATTTCCTGTCTGTGGGTATGGAAAACTTTCTCCAACTTCTGAGCTGGGTCATCTGGGCTTTCAAAACCACCTCTGCCAGTTATCAGCTTCTCAAGGTGGTGATTACATCTCTCTACACCAATAAAATACTTACGGTTATCGTGAGAAGAGATTTTCTCTACTGGTACAAATGAGAAAAAGTCACTCCTCTCCCAACTGTAAGTGAACAGTGCTTTTAAATAGGCAAAAAACAGACTCCAGAAAATTAGAAAAGGATCTTTGTGTTTTAAAAAGATGGGTTTCTTAAGAAAATTATTTTTAAAATATTTATAATAAATGAGGGCAATTTATACTGTTAGAGAAGGTTATACAATCTAATAACCATAATGATCTCTACATACAAAGAGGACACCACCATAAACTGTGTGATGCCTAACATACAGATTTTGTAAATCTAGTCTCTGAGTGCAAAATATTATCTCTCTGGTCTCAGCTTTAAAATCTGTATAGTTTTGGTTCAAATTAAAAAGCCTGCATTCCCTATCTGAGGTCTTGGGGGGAAAAAAAGAATCTACCAGCTTTTCAAAATGTGTATTTTATTTAGTTAGGTGATAGTTAATAAGATTCCTATCCAACACTCTAGGGATTTTTATTACATTAAAAAAAAGAAAACCAAACCTGGTGGTGTTTTACTCCTTTAATCATTTAAACATGAAGTAGAAAGCTAGCTATATTGAGAGATTCCTGGTTCATTAATGCCCATCAGGGTAAAGCATGTCATCAAGTTCTCAGAAAACCTCTTTTCTAAGATAGAGGTATTGAAATCAGTTTGTTTGGTTTTGCAGTCTGAGGTGCATAATTCTCCAGAGCCTGATACATTCCCTTTTATAGCAAGGGAGATCCAGGTCAAGCTGCCCTGCAGACATCAGCTGTGACTGCAGGGCAGATACTTGCTAAAAGGTATGAATTTTTAAACTCCACGGCTATGGAATTCCCAGGATTGCTAAAAGCCATCAGCATTCATGGGAGTGCATTCTGCTGGTTCAGAAAACGCTCATACACATTCATAGGACTATGGATTTCTGTGCAAATTCAGAGAGCACAATGAATTCATCAGATAACTCCCACAACAGGCTGGAGAGTGGAGAAGCATTGAGTGTAATATTTAGCAGCGTGATACCAATAACAGAGGTCATTTTTTGAAAACTCACCTATCAGTCTTCAGTGTCCTAAGTGGATGAGTGCACGGAGAAACTACCATACTTTTGTGTCATCCATGCAAAAACACTATTCCCAGAACCACACAGCAGTTATTCAAACCTTTCTATTAAGACTGAAGGTGAAAGGAATTATTTTTTTGCTTGTTTGTTTAGTTTATAAAATATCTCATTAAGGCCTAAAAAACAGCCATAAAGCATGTTTTTCTTGAGGGGAAGAGGTAAAGGGCAGGGAGGGGAAAAGACAGGATACAATCAGGCAACTTCTGTCCAGAATCTACCCATCTATCTTTGCATCACTCGGTACGGAAGCCCACATAAAAATAACATTATTTCTTTCATTTTTTTCTCTAATTATATTTCCAGATTTACTGCCTAAAGAGACAAATTGCTTCCTCATTGTAGCAATCCCCCCACACAGCACCTAATTCTGGCTTTACCCCAAAATATACCAGACATTTCATACTTTTTTCCCCTCACCTTTGTAGCTGTCAAGATTTGGAGTAAGTTTAGTCTCCTTTTTTCTGCTTGCAGGAGGCAGAACCAAGCAGACAAATTCATAAACACTTACAGGAGAAGGTCATGTCCTTTCAGCAAGCACTTGGATATCACAGCCACAGGACCAAAGGATATCAGGCTGAGCACAAGTGTGATTCCTTTGAGCATAACGTGAAATACCAGCGTAATTCAGTGTGAAAAGATCACAAAGAGACTGAAGTAGGTGCCAATCACCCCCTATCTCTTCTTATTATTCAAGTAATTAATCATAATAGTGTGTGGTGTAATCAACTGACTGCACTAATTCCATTTATGCTTCATACATTGATTGTAGTAACACAAAATGAAAGTTCCACTTAGTCAAGGACTGATACTTGGGGTACAACACCATCTTAGTAATAACAATCAGTTTATCAGCCTTATTTTCATTCAAGTAAATTCCTTTATTGCACTTTAATTAACTACTATGGCTTGATTCTATTTAGCATTAGAGCAGGAAATAATTGCAGCTGGCTTCACATTAGGAGTTACTATTATCACCAAGGAAATGAGGACAATCAATATTCCAGGGAGGACAGGTACTGAAACTGCCTCCTGAACAAACTGCAGATCAATAACCATGATAGAAAATGGAAGGGAGATTTGCATTTGAAGGAGTCCCAGAGGAAAAGAATGGAGTACAAAGACAAATGTGCATTTTTTTCTAACTTGGTTGTTCATTTGTGTCTGAACCCCAAGTCATCAGGACCTGTCAGCTAAACCAAACAGGTAGGGCTGTCAGCAGCTGGTTGTCTGCCACCAAGAAGATTTTAGGATAGGATTTTAGGACAAGTAGATCAAAAATAATTAAAAATAGATTTGATTTTCTTTTGTTAACAACTGCAACAGCAATCACAATCACATATTTTAATTGGAATATGGGAACAGCTAGCATGTGTGTACTTCTTCCTGAAACCTGATCTGTATTATGGGCAAGTGCAGTACAATAAAAATGTTCAATGGAAGTAAAGGCTCAGTTCCAGGGATACTCTGTTCCAGGGCTTTCTGTAGGCTAAAAGGATGCTATTCCATCCAGCTACAAAAAACATGGTAACTGTTAAGAGTAATGAATTAATGCATTAAGTAATCACTTTCCAGATTCACATAAGCAATATCTCCAGCAGCTGGACAGTGGGGAGAATCCTTATGTCTAAGCATTCTCAGGGAATGCAGGCAAGATGTGGGCTCATTTCCAAGTGCTGCCTTCCCCTGCATGTAATTGTTCTGCTGCATTCCACAATTTCCAGATTCCAATGGGAAAAAAGGCAAGTTATTACATATTCCTTAATTCTACACCAAATTATTCAATGTCTTATATGGTCAATTATTACATCTGGCTTCCTTGCTGTTACCCGTTTTCTAAACACAAGCATGCACTTTAATTTTGCTTTACAGTAGAAGAAAACCAGCAAAAGCTTCATTTAATTCTAGGCAGTCCAGAATACCTGAGAAATTACGTAAATGCTGAGAAAGAGAAGAGATGCATGAGTACCAGAAGAGTGCAGAAAATGTGTTTATGTAAAATTCAGTACTATAAAATACAATGCAAAATGCTAAGGGTGCTTAGGAATTACAGCTTCGTGAACTGAGTTTTATTACATTTTTAAGGGGGTGGTGGTGTTGTTCAAACCCAACAAAAGTTCTATTTTATAATATAACTAAATTGTAGCCTTCTCAAGCCACGTGGTTTCTGGGAATATCACAGACTGGGAGGTGAGCATTTTCGTTTCCTGTAGTATTTTGTCTATTCAGAACCATGTTATCCATGATACCTCAAAGAAATTCAGCCCCATTTACCTCTTTCAAGTCTTGGACAATAGCAGTGAGCCTCTCATTTTCTGCCTGAACGTTGGTGACCACAGCCCTGCTCTGCTTGAGCTCGTTCTGCATCTCCAAAATCTTGCCCAGGTAGTAGGCTTCCTTTGATGCAGACTCCTGGAGAAGAGTCTCTTCCCGCGTCTCGCCATCTTCGGCCACTTTGCGGTGAACGGAGAAGGACTGGCCAAAAGCCTGCAAGGGGAAAACAGAGCACAGTAAAAACCTACTGAAGCAACAATTATCAACAAGGAATGGGATAGAACTGCAAATCCCAAACTCTGACCTATTAAACACGGTCCCAGCAGCTGAGGGCCACCATCCCACTTGGCTGGAATGAAGCATCTTGAGGCTGCTCCTGTTTGCAGTCTGGGTTTATGGCCCCCATCCAGGTTAACACCACCAAGATGAAGATGGTGCTCTGCTAACTGGCCATTAATTAGTGCCGGTGTTTAATCCTCCTGCACGAGGTCAACCCATAATTCATCAACTCCTTTCTTCTCTGGTTCCGCAAAATAAACACATAGTTTGTTTCGGCTTAAAGAGCAGAA
Organism: Geospiza fortis; assembly: GCF_000277835.1. Lineage (NCBI taxonomy): Eukaryota > Metazoa > Chordata > Aves > Passeriformes > Thraupidae > Geospiza > Geospiza fortis. Next base: position 6,303,569 of record NW_005054326.1, on the reverse strand, counting down.
ATAGCTGACAAATCTCACTGAAATGCTTTCCATTTCCAACAACCCTTTCCTATAGGAGCTCATCTCCTGGTATGGAAAAATGTTCCTATAGCCTGGGAGAAAAATAAATGAGCTGAGAACCAAGCAGTGGCCATCTACACCTCTGGGATGCTAAACACAGAGTGTGTGAGCCCTTTAATTTCATTTATACTCAGATGTTTTTTGCTTCTGTTGGATATTTAACTGTTTGAGAAGTGTTTAAATAGAGAGAAAATTTCAGTGCTTGTCTTCTTGTTACTGGCTTACACTGATCAATTTAATAAGATAGTATTCCTCAGTGACAATTTCTGATGTTATTTTAGACAGCTCTGGAGCAACCTGGAAGAAAGCAAACTACAAGCCATGATAGTAGACATGATGGAGATATCATTTACAAAAAATGGTGGGAAAACCCAGCAATACTATAACATAAAAAATAATGCAATAAAATAATAGATACAAAAAATAAAAATAGCAATAAAATATAAAGTAAAATAAAAGCAAAACATGATTTGAGTGTATTACCTTTTTAAAAAAGACACTTAGTTGAAAATGACATAACCTGATTCTGGAGAAAGACAAAAGAGGGCTTTTAATGTGAAGAATATTTAGCCTAACTCAGGCAAAATTCTCTCATGTATCTTAAATCCAAGTGAACACATCTGAAAGACCACCATTATTTTTTTTCCTCTCCTAATACATGAGAGAAATTTGAGTCATAGTAACATGCTATTTCAGTGAAAAACCATCCCTAAATGCCTCATTTCTACCCAGTTCTGCAAAACCACAGGACACATTTGTACCCACTGTAATCTGTGGCCTCCTTTGCCTTGCCAAATTAAATCCATTGTTTCACTGCTGCTATTTATAGCCGTTCAGAACACGTTCTAGGCTTTACTGGCACTAGAACTGAAACAACCCTTAGAAACTTCAAAGTAAAACTCTCTTCAAAAACTTCTCAGCTTTTAAGTCTACTTCACTTGGAGAATCCTGTGAACTCAGCATTAAAGGATTCTAAAAATATTCAATAATGTATTAACCCAGCTGTCTTCTCAAAAAGCTGTAAGTTACTGAAATAGCAAGCATCAGCAACTTGCCAAATAGGATTTTCCAAATAACAAGAAATTCAATTTAATGAAACTTAAGCACTGATATCTCTGAATCTAAGACAAACGTTTTGGGAACACTGCTAATAAATTATCTTCCTCTACACACTTATGGTTCACTTTTTCTAGTTTGAGACTGAGCAAAAAGCAGCAGTCAAATAAAGCAGTCAATAAAGTCAAATAATACAAATATTCCAATTTGTATTTACAAATTGTAAATACATTTATAAGAAAAATGTAAAGGGGTAAAATCAAAACACAGCAGAAGAGCAGGTAGGACTTGCAGGGGTGGAGAAGCTCATGAATAAATGTTACCTGGAGCCCTCTCTCTATCAGAGAACTACAGTTCAACACCAGTACACAGTGATGACACCCTTCCAGATGCATGCCAGGTTTTCCCTAATGTACTTTGAAGGTGCACTTTTAGCATGTGTGATGCTTGAGAACAGCTATGAATATAGATTTTGGGGAGGGTGCACAGCATAGTGGAAAATTACTGTGTACTTGTCACATTCACATTCTCTGAAAAATCCCTTCACCCAGGATTTTTCTCCTGGGAAGATGAGAAGCCTCAGAGAAAAATTAAAACATGAATTATCTAATTTGCTTCTCCTCTGTTTTGCTCATGTGGAATGTGTTTGGAGATTGTTTATCCAACAGGTGATTGTTTCATTGGATTCTGGTGTGAGTTGTTTTCACTCATTGGCCAATCAGGGCCAAGCTGTGTTGAGACTCTGGAGAGAGTCACGAGTTTTCATTATTATCTTTTAGCATTCAGTAAGTATCCTTTCTGTATTCTTTAGTATAGTTTAGTGTTCTTTAATATATTATAGTATCATAAAATAATAAATTAGCCTTCTGAGAACATGGAGTCAGATTCATCATTTTTTCCTCCATCTGGGGGGGACCCAAATACAATATGTACTCCACGTTTCCTTGTATCTATGACCACAGAAAATATATAAACTTTTTTTTCCTATGAAATCAGTTTGAGCATTACCATATCACAGAACAGATCAGGAGGGACCAGTGGGTCATCTAGTCCAACCTCCCTGCTTAAGCAGGGTCATCCCTAAGCACATGGCACAGGATTGCATCCTGATAATTCTTGAATATCTCCAGTGAGGGAGACTCCATAAACTCTGGGCAATCTGTCCCAGTGATAAGTAACCTGTATAGTAGAATTTCCTCCTCATTTCCTTGATGGCCAAGCCTGTTCCAACCCATCCATATTAGAATATTCCTTTCTTAAACTGCTATCAAGATGTTAAAATCAGGGTAAGGAAAGCAAGCAAGCATAGTTCACTTTTGATATTGATGGTAATTCTGCAGATCAATGCAACAAGGAGATGAAAATGAAATACCTTTTAATTATAAGCAAGCAAAAAGTTTTGCTTCTCTGTTTCATAGCCTGTACAGAGCACCAAAAGGTTTCAACTTTCCAGACATGTCCACTTAAAGTCTTCCATGAGATTGATCACTTTTAAATTAAATCATATATCATACTTTTCAGCTGGTAGCCAAATATTTGTTCTATTTTGATTTTATATTTTAACAATTTGCTTAATACATTTACTTATCTATAAGACCTTACAACCTTGCTATGATGTGAAATATTTCAAGTAACTGTGCTCACATGAGAAGGTGATGACCTGGACTGCAAGTTAAAGGAAGTTCACTTGCAATTGGGTCATGTGCAAACTGGTTTGCTGAATAGATCTTGTGGTGCTGTATATGTGGGAGTATCAGCCTGCCATGGAAGCCTGAGTGGAGAAACAGCTTTTCTGTGTCATGACACTGAGGGAGAGGAAAAACAATGCAAAAAGCAATGCATTTCCCTTTTCCCTGTATTCACCACTGAATAAGATCTTGGTATTTTCATGGAATGGACTCAGGTATTCTAAGCAGGTGCTGTACTATACTGTGCAGATGTATCAGTTAATTACCACAGCTCTTTTCAGCATGGTACTGCTTGCTGGGAGTCCTCATTAAAACCACTTAGAAATCACTATTCGTCCCTTGTTGGCTCTTGGTTTCAGTAATCACAGCATGGGGATTTCCTGACATCTTCCAGATTCAAGTTTGGACCCAGAAGGGGCTGTGTAATCCTTCAGGGCTTGTATTTCCTTGAGAAAGCCTCTCCCAGAGCGGGCACAATAGCTCAAATCAGCCACAAAGACTGAGGCAAGTTTACTGCTTCAACAAAGACTGTCCGAACAGAGAGCAGTCAGATTTTCACCTTATTGTGGTCCCATCACTTCTCTCAAGATTTCTGTTTGAAAGGACTCTCTTGATTGAGTTACAAGATGCTTTTCTTTATAAATTGGTTGTGAAAGTCAAGTAACAAGTCACCATTAAACTATGTACACACACGTATCTCCTGAAACCTCAGAACTGTGTTAACAGTACCATGATTTTTCAAAGGCATCTTAAAATTGGAACTTTGAGAACAAAAAAATAGAGATCACTATTTGAGGTCATGATAAAGGATAGTAAAAGTGAGTGCACACAAGGAAGAAATCAAATTTGATCATGCAGAATGATGTTAACTTTGGAGGAAAAACATCATTTACTGTTGAACTCTAAGTAACCCCAGAAATTCCAGTGTCAGAAGCAAACAAGTATGACAGAAATAATGCTGTGAACAAAATGGGCACAGATCTACAGAGGAACAATAGAAAACTGACTCCTCCGGACATATCATAGTTATTTGATAAACAGCACTACAAAGCTAATGTGCAGTGACACGACAGAAATAATGCTGTGAACAAAATGGGCACAGATCTACAGAGGAACAATAGAAAACTGACTGCTCCAGACATATCATAGTTATTTGATAAATATAAACAGCAGTACAAAGCTAATGTGCAGTGACATAAAATTGTGTTTAAAACAAAAATTATAGTTACAACTTCAAGAAAGAAACTAAAGAGAGAAGCTAGATTTCTAATTTAGGTGTGGAAAGCAGCACATACGCAAAAGATTCGTTTAAAACTTAAGTAGGTAATGAAGGCTGCTATTTCTGAATTTCACTTTTATTTTTACAAATAACTTTTCCTGGGGCTGGAATTCTGAAATGCTTCACAGAAATCATTCTTCTGCTCTGGAATAATTAATAAGCAGTAAAGATGACCTGACTGCTTATCAGGACAAGCAGGCAGCCTGCCTTTATGGCTTTGACACTGACTGTAGTTTTCTCTGATGCATAATGCAACAGCACTGAACTTGTTCCAATGATTACCTTATTTGAGCTGCTAACTTGCAGCAAAGCAGAATCATGTATCTATTATGTATTAGTTACCTCCACATTCATAGCACAAAAGCAGGGAGAAAACAGCCTGGATTATCCAAGAGGGTAGCATGTTTCCTAGTCAAATATCAGTATGGCACCACAGATAGAAATCTTTGCTCAGGATGATATGGGTAGATTCCAGGAACAGGCCTTTTTTTGTTGCACAACTTGAATGCCCATTTATCACCGAATATTCCCTTAGTCATTTGCAATCCTGTGTCCCTATGCTAAGACTTTTTTTTTAAGTTTATTATATATGGGTATTTTTCTAGTTTGTTTTTTTTTCCAAAATTCATTGACAAAAAGGTCAAGATTCTTTGAATTTCATTGGCTAAGCACCAATTAGTGGCAGACAGGTCTGTAAGAAAATCCCTTCTAGGGAAGGCTGAGCAGCACCTGAGCAGGATCTGCTCCTTCCCTCAAACTTGGTACAAAATTGCTTCCTCCATAACTTGTGATGTGGCACTGAATCTAAACCCAACACGTTTCTCAGCAGTGCAACACCAAAAAACACCCTTGCAGAGGTAACTGATAGGTTCTAGTCAGAAACCAGATTATATCTGCTTTCTTAAAACTTTATCGAGTTTTAGACCTCTAAATTTTGTCATAACATAATGACAAAATTACAATTTTGCATAAAGATCTAGAAAAATCTTTATGCAGCTGGCATGACCTTCTTATGCTCATTTAAGATGGTAGAGACAGGCCAATAGTTTCCTTTTGGAAGCCAATACTGAAGTTATGAAAGCCCTCAAATGCAAATACTTGGCACACTGCAATCAAAACACAGGCAGATGCATGCTTAATGATGACAGAAGAAAAAAATTAATAGGCATTGTGTGGATAGTGCATGTGAGACGGACAGCACACGCAGGGAAGCAGATTGAAAACTCAAAACCAGATTGAGAACACAGCCTGAATCAGCATGGGCTTATAAGCAAGAAAACTAGATCATGAACTTCTAGGCTGACAGGCTAGCTGAAAACAGCTGATTGTCTGATTCCTCCTGTGTTCAGCAAAGCAGGATTCTGAACTCTTCTGCAGAGGCAGAAGATTGAGCATCCATCTCATCACTAATTTAGCTTTCAACTCAGAACACAGAACAAGGCTCCTAGACTTAACCTGTTCCCCAGTCAAAAGGAACGAGACAATTATACCCAAGCACCTGGCTAAGCACTGGTAGCTTCAAAATTTCCAGACTCAAGATGATCAATTTTACGATCTATGGAACAAAAGATGAATGGGATTTTTGTGTGTTTGAGTTTTATTTTCTTAATGCAACAACATACCTTTTACTTCATAGGCCCCATCTTGCATTAAAAAGAAAAGTTAAATGTTTTGCAGTCAATATGAAGCAAGCTAACAAACTGGGGGCTTCTTATCTGTTCTCATGCAAGCAGTCTGCCTTTTGAAAATGGTGACACTTAAACTTTAAAGGACATGTTTTTTTCAATTCATGCTTTGCTACAGATAATTGAGGAAGCTCAAGTTCCCATTTAAAAAGTGTAGAACAGAGTATCTGCTGCTGGGTGAAAAGGATGTTAGAATAGATCCATTCATGATCTGAAATAAAAGATACTACAGTTATGACAGGAAGAGGAAATCACCTTAATGACTCTATGAGCATGGTACAGGCAACAGAGAAATCTATAAAGGACACTTGGAGAAGCTACCACCTAAAGGCAAAAAGCATTTAGCTTTATCTCCAAATACCAGCTTATCAATTCAACTCTCTCCAATAAAAATGCAAATGCTGCTGCAATGATAAAGCGACACAAGTCAATATCTGCATAAGAGATTTCACTTGCAAAAGGGACTTGCAAGCCAAGGTGATGGAGGTTTTACCCCTGCCAGAAATGCTAAGGAGATCAGCTACATGGAAAACATAACTAATCCTGAGTCTATTTACTGATGTAGAGCAGTAGGACAAATGTCAACAATTCATAGGCTTTTCCCCAAGGACAATTTGGGTAAAAGAGTGAACAACGGGCAGCTGCTTCTGTTTGTTCTCAGTGGATCCCTTCAGTATCTACAGTGCTCTTGAAATTCTTTTATCAGATGCTAATCAACAAAGCCTTCAGAAAACACAGAGAGATTTATATTCAGCTCAGCTACAGACACAGCCATGCTTCTGCAGTCCCAGTACACAGTGTGCTGATTTCCATCAATATGTGAGGCCTCAGGCAACTACCCTGCCTTTTTACAAATAAGGAACAAAACCACTCCTAAATGTGATGGTTAAGAAATACTTATAGAGAAGAAGAAAGCACTACCATGAAAATGAGCATTCAATGCCAATATCCATTGTTCACCTGCAATCCAGCAAAAGGGGGAGTGAATAAGAATTTCCATTTAATTGCCTTTAACTGCACTCTAGATGGGGATTTCAATTCCCCAGCCCTAAGCATTCCCTCCAGGCACAGAAAACACACAGAAAAAAGAAGGGGGAAGCTTGTAACAAAGAGCACCACTTATCTACAATGCAACAAATTAGTTTCATGCTGGTAATTTTAAAGCAGCTCTGTGCAAAATTGTATGGCCAATAATTAAATTATTTCTATAAACAAAATAATTCATATCTTGTTAACATAAAAACATAAGGAGGCTTACAATTTTGCACAAATTACTATCAGACCAACATCCAGCTATTACAAAATTTCAATTAAAACCAATAGAAGCACTACCAGAACAAGCATGTAAGACTATCAAGAGATTTTAAATTTTTTTGAAACAAAATGTGCCCAAAGGCAGAGATGGAAACCAGCCTTCCACTGAGGCCTTATTACATTTGCACTGAGCACCAAAATCCCATTTTTACAAAACCTTAATTTTTTTCTTTACTAACTGATTTTCTTCTCTTTTTCTAACTATGAAATGGCTGAAATAATTGCAGTTCTCTCTCCTGTGCTTGCTTGAATAAAGCAGCAAAGAATTAATGCCAAAATCCAGCTCTTTAAGAGTTGCCTGCTGGGACATTCTAGTTATTTCACGTTAGCTCCCCATATGTAAACTCACATTCCATAGTCAGACCACATTTATAGAGCATTTCAGGAATGGTCTCAGCAAAGTTATGCTGGTAGCAAATAATAAAAACAACCCAGTTGCTTAGTGAATAACCTGAAGGGGGGTAGAGAGTCAGACCCTTCTCAGCACTGCACAGGAAAAGGACAAGATACAAGGTCACAATCTGAAACCAAGGAAATATACACAAAACAAAGGAAAATCCACCCTGAGAGTGGCATGGCAGCAAAATAAGTGCCCAGAGTGGCTGTGTAGCCTCCATCCTTGGAGACTTCCAAACTCAGGGTCTAGGACAAGACCCTGAACCACACTTAACTTTGAACCTCAGGTGATGGACAAGACCACCTTCAGGAACCTCTTGCAAACTAAATTCCACTCTGATTCAGGGAGCAACTCTCTATGCTGGAAGGACTGGTAGACACTACACTTCCCATGGACCATGCAGCTGAAAGAGCCATGACTCATGGTTGGCCATTTCCTTAGGTACCTTCAAAACCAACCTAAAATTGAAGATGACCAAAAGCAAGACCAGTGTGGGTTTACCGTAATAAACAAATCTGATTACTTAAATGGAGCATACAGAGACATGAAGTTTAAATGCCAAGAGCACAAAGGGACCTGGAGTTTTAACCACTTGTGCCAGCAGCACCCTCAACCAGTTTTATTGCAGCAGTCATAAAAATCTGACCCTGAGAGTAAGGCTCCATCTAAGCCAAATTCAGAGTAACAAGGGAAGATGAGTCTTGGGCCTATAGCAGTCAGGGCAGAAAAAGGTCTTCCAAAATAAGAATTTCATTAACAGCTACCCTTACAGAATACATGTTTTCTATATATTCTACTAAAGTAATCACACTCATTAAATTTAAAGCCTTAATTTGCCTGGATACACTTACACTCCTATTCTCTGCAGTTCTTTATGTGAATTGCCAGCAGAGCCGTTCTGATTACTCCATAAGCAATTAATAAGAATTAACTCTCTCCTTGTGATCACACATGACTCAATGTCAGCAGGTGGAAATCAGAGTTATGCCTAGCAAGTACCTTGGACAATGGAACACTGGGAAAGAGCTCCACATTCCAGTTCCTGGAGATGGAGTATAAGCTGGCAGGAGGCACACATTAACTTTCAGAACAATAATTTTTTTAAACCAAACATATGAAAGCAGAAAGATTATTCAGAGATTTCTGCTGCTTCAGGCATTCACAGAAACTCCTAAAAAGTTAAGTTGGAAAAAACTCTAAATAAAAGCATGCCATTCAGAACAAGAGGCCAAAACTACAGACCTCTCACTTATTTTCAAAGGAAGGTTTAATTAGAGTGCTGCCAGCCACAGAATTACCATGGGGAACCTTATGCTTCCATTGGCACTGATCAGTGCAGTGCACACAGCTGTTTCACAGAATCCTCTTGCAGCTGGGTGCTCACTGCAAGTGCTGGATAATTTCATGTCTCCAGAGCAAGTGAGTTTTTAAGGTATACAGTGGTACTAATAATCATGTTACAGCAACAATAGTTTTTCTACTCAACCCCCTCAAAAAAGTGAGACCCAATGAAGGGGATTGCCATAAATTGTCCCATTGTAACCCTCAGACAGCTTTAATTCATTTAGCATAGACTAATACGAAAAAACACCAAACACAAAATACCCAATTAAAAAAAAAACCTGTCCATTTATCCAACCAAAGCTGAGACAGTGATGAAAGGAACTTGGTGTACACTGCTGGCCAGAAGATCTATTCAGGAGGAGAGGGGGATGTGTCTGACACAGGAGGCTGCATGAGAAGGTGGAATGCCTGGCACTCCTCCAGGCACTGCTGCATCCACACGTGTCTGTCTCAAGCCAACCCAACGAGAAATTGAAGACAGATCATGCCCCATGCTGTGCATTTGTAAACCTACATGCCCAGCTGCAGCAGGGCTCCAGACTGATCCCATTTGTCACCCCAACAGAAGCAAAAGGCAGTCATCCAACAAAGATTTAGCTTTACAAGAAAGAAATCTGCAACCCAAGCCATGTGTCCAGCCACAGCTTCCCCAGAGCTTTTGCTCAAGGGCTCAGCTCTCCCTCCACTACTTGCAACTTTTCCTGCATGAACACAGAGAAAGTCATCTGCAGAAAGGATGAGATGTGAAAACCACACACAAAACAATGAGACCAGGAATCAGAGGCAACATCCAGGCTTGCAGGCATGTTTATGGGATGGACCTGTCTTAGGTCAACCAAAATCTTAAGTAGTTGCCAGCCTTGTTCCCTGACAGTGTCAAACATCTAATACTGCCTGATGATGATGTTAGTGAAATATATTGCCTCTCAGCGAGCAGTTTGCAAAGGATAACAAGTTTAAGAGGATAATATGCTTCTGCTTTGTCAGCAGCTTTGTCTCAGGGTGACTTATTTTGCCAACTGTAAGATAAGTGCAGAAGCCTACGCAAATTGAGCTTCCATGACTTACCTAGTTCTACTGAAAGAGTAACCAGAGATTTCACTGGCTTCAGTGAAGCCCAGATTTTCCCCTTGGGTATTTATTTCTGGATGATATACTGTATTCTGCCTCCTGATTCACTATATTTGCTCACATGGAAGTTGCCAGCAAATTACAAACCATTTAAACAACAAACTTCGGAAAATCAGCAAAACCTGTCATTCTGAGCTCTTTCAGCAACCACTGTATTTTCACAGAGGCTTTCAAACCACTTCAGCATCACCAGGATTTTCCCTCTAGCCTCTTGGTTTTCACAGCAGCAGTTTCCATTAAATAGGAAGTCTTTCCTCCCTTGACACCCATCCACGTGGATGGGTGGCCCACAGAGCAGAGATCAGCGGCACAGCCAGGAGAGCACCTCAGTCAGCAGCCAGCCAGGGAGTGCTTATCTGGCTGCCTAAATCTGTCCCAACCAGATGCAGGAGACATCACTTTCTTTTCCAGAAAGGAAGCTTTCACACATCCCTGAACTTGATACTTAGCAAGCTGTCACAGAATGCATCACAGCACGGGGTGATGGCCATTTGCACAACTGCAACAGCAGAATGCAAATATATCAATGCCTCCTACAAATGGAGGTGGATTGTTTCCTGCTTTTCTGAAGAGATTTAAAGCAAAACAATTAACATCAGCACCAATGAAGTACAAAAAGGTATTTATACACGCCTGTACATGTGCTCACATGCACACCACCAAAGGAAACAACAGAACAGGGGTTCAAAGCAAAGTTAGCAGTTATTTGCTAGGGTATCATAGATGTGATTTCATGTAAAAGAAAAGGATGAACAAGCTGACCCAAAGATAAGGTGTTAAGATAATGAAGAACAGGAGTGGAATCATAAAATATCCAGCTAAAGACAACTCTGAAATTCACTCTTTTGAAGGAATGAAATAAAATATAATGCACAATATTAAACTTGCCATCCACTCCTAATGCACAAAACTAGTTTGTCATAACCAGTCAGTAAGACACATGCTAAGGACCTGATGTCCCCTGTCCCTTATCACACAAATGCTTCTGATGTGACCACCTGTGTGCACACACACATCTTGAGAGTTCAAGAATGCCTAAGAGTGTGAAAGAATGAAATCTGTAAAAAAAGGACTGCGGGTAGGTGGAAGTCAGACATCTGATTCATTTTGCAAAATTAGCAACACCTACACTGTGAAATACAAAGCTGTGTTTCGTGTCAGGTACATACAGGCAACAACATGTGTATTTGTGATTGTGATATGTGTGGAAACCGACCACAGTTATAAAGATGAATTCTAATAAATAACTGAGGAAGTAAAGCATGGAAGAAGGCCTTTGAACCTACCTTTGTTCACAATTAACCTTTATAAGTCTTAAGTTGATTTAGGAACATTTGAATTAAAGCTTTCAGGATGCTGCTTTTTGACAGGAACTTTCTGCTTGTAGGTAAGCCTTAAAGAGCTTCGCAATAATAACCTTTTGAAGTATAATTTTAGAATATTGCTTGTAGTAAGGATCTTTGAATCTATAGCTTTAGAATATACAAAAAGGAAATATGTACCAGAAGTACACTGGCTCACTGGGCAGGTAACACAGTGAGTACTTTGTCAAAAGCACACCTCACAAGTCACAAGTTTTAATTCATTCTCCAATGTTGTAGTGAGTGGTGAAGTTGCAAAACTGCAGTCTGGAGTCAGTGACACACAACTTTTCTTCCTTTTCAGGTGTGTGTGGTCCCTATAGCACATCACACCAGCCTGCCATGGCAGACCAAGCGCCACTGCTGCTCCTGTGCATGCCTCAGATACTGTGCGGCTGCTCCACACAATATCATAACTGGGGCACACAAAACCAATGTGCATATGTACAATATATACTCAATTGTAAGTCCATGTAAATGCATTATCATGTTCTTGAAATATTATATGCACCCCGTACAAGAGCTATCATTCTATTGATAGAAAATAGTGGAGCAAATCATCCAAGAGAATTTTCACAGCAAAGCCCATCTTCCAAACTTGACCACTATCAGTGATTGATGAACATGTGTTATGATCAAGACCCTCTAAGAATTCCAGATGAGCAGAACAGCTGGTGACACTGACTATGGATGGAAGGGACACAGGATGCTCTGTGCCATCCTGGGCTCACCCAGTGCCATAGCAGGCAGAGTCCCAGCATCAGGAGGGATGCAAGATTCCTATCTCTCACTATAATTCCTATCTATCATTGGATAACTTAGATACCCAATGGTTATTTATATTTCTTACCTGGACCCCAAAAGAACCAGGATCACCTCAGTGCAAAATAAGCTGTAAGCAATTTCCCTTTATTGTTAGCCTCTCGTACCCTGAGTTATGAAACACTTCTCTTACTGAAAAAGCATTTCTAATCTACATGTGTAATTTATACTGTATCATATCTGATGACTCTTTAGATTAAAAAATACTATTACAACATGACAGCTGACAGGGATGCAGCTTGCTATACGGATACTCATTTTCAATTCATTGCTTTACAAAGAGCTTTTTGAGAGTGTCAGACAAATCCACATTGGAAAGATATGGATATCCAAATATCAAATAAGATATTTGAGGGGAACAAAGAGCTCCCTAGTGACTCCCACTTTGAGGCAATTCCTGAGAGATTTGATGGTTTCTTTTCTGTTTGTCTTAAACTTGAACCTCTGAACTGCCACACATCTATGAGTTAATTTATAGGGAACACACATCATTGGAAAAAGAAGCACTAAGTGAAAATACAGTGTCATCAGACAACATATTTCTTTTGCATTCATAGACATAAGTGGATTTTTTGGATTCATAGATACTCCCTTGAGTCAAAATATCATTGCAACCACCTTTACTCTTGGGAATCTTAAGCCAGACTTCTAAAAACAGTGGTAACTTCATACAAAATCTGTGTAGATGACATTTCAGTCAAACTTCAATCAGCATAGCTTAGAAGGAAAAATCAGGGAACAAAGAACAGAATGAACTATTTTTCATAAATTTAAAGTATAAAGTTAGCATACATTTCTGCCCTTATGCAAATTTAAAAGGCTGTCAATATGGAGAAGTCAGACTTACAGTGCTAGATCTCTGAAAAAAATCAATTAGGACAGAACTCCAACCAAAAAAAAAACAATAAAATCAACTTAACACATCATGACTCTGCTGCTTAAGACAGAAATAGCACAAACACAGTGCTGGGTAATTACCTGCACATACACCAATTGCACCCCAGTGTTGGCGATTCCAGAACACTCCAAGATGGAGACTGATTTATTGCCAGATCAAGAATTGTTTGCACCTGGTGGGTTAATACAACAATCATTTTGCAAAATCATTAGCCTGTGGAACCATACAATCAAAACCATGATAAACATTGACCAAGGAAAGGAGTAAAACTGCACTTCATTGATCTAAGGACCCACAAATTAATGAACTACACCAGTTATGTCAACTTTTCTCCTCATTTGGAAAGCAGCACTGTGTTCATGGGGCTGTCAAAGTACAAATTCAAGGTCACCAGCCACCAGGAACCACTGGAGGGATCCCTGGGAAAAGGAAAACACATGCCAATGGGAGGAAATCTATGCTAATGACTCTGGGGAAATGGTTATCATAGGAATGCTTCTTCTGGAAAACCTATTGTGAAAAACGCCAATCACTTGTTTTAAAATTTTAAAAGTTTAATAGTAATAAAATAGTTATAAAAATAGTAACAAAAATTAGAGCAATAAGAATTTGGACAATCAGAGTTAGGACAATAAAAAGCAAAGAATTACGGATGTCCAGGCGTCTGGCACTCTGCCATAGAAACACACTTTGCTAACAAAGGATTAACCCTTAAAAGCAATAGCCTGTTGCATATTCATATAGCTCATACATGATGCAAACATTCCTTTCAAACTAGGGATTTTTCTGTTTATTGTCAACTTCCCCCCCTCATCTTGTAAATCAATCACCTTGGTCCCCACAAAGACTGGCTTTTCCTGGTAAGGAGGCAATTCCTTTCTTGAGATCTTGGTGTCTTGTTGCTGTTATGTCTTTGTGAAGAATTTCTTGGTTATCTTATCCATTCCTTGAGTTAGTTACAAGAAGTATCTTATATCACATAGTTTCTATTTTAATATTATACTATAGCCTAAAAACTATATTTACGACACTACTTAAAAAGATTAATACAACCTAACTTTCCAACATAACACGTACAGTATTCATTTTAGTATTTGCAAAGAGCCAATCATATAATACGCATTTTTCACGCCTATGAATATGTATGTAAAAAACAGTACAGGAACAGGAGCCTTTTCTGTCATCAGCATGCATAATATGACAGAGGAAATATCCCCTCATGCATCCAATATTGAATAAAGAATTCCTGCTTCTTAATGCTTCATTGGTGTTAAGGAGTTCTTTTTATCAATTTTTGCTAACTTTTTTTTTTTTTATTTAGAAGACTGTCCAAGACTCTAAGACTGCTTTGAAAATAGCAACTCATTGGGGTTTTTTAGGGTTACTCAGTTAATTTTTGCTAACATGCTCCAAGTAAATTCATGCAGGTCTGTTTGGTAGCAGCATGTTCCAGCACTGCCATCTCACAGCCGAGAAACACAGGCACATGATAAAACCATGACCAGAGACATCACAGGAACAGTCACAAAAGGGAGAGAAATCAAGGATCCAGAACCTCCTCACAGCCAGGTCTAGGGTAAAACCCACCACATATTCTAATGACAGAGAGATGATAAAGATAATGGAAAATGGGCCAAAAAAAACCCCAAACCAACGATGTAATACAGCAGAAGATATTTGAACTCCTGCCTTTATAAATTCTTCCAGACAATACCTGGCATGCTGCAATTTATGACTCTCAAACTCATGTCGATACTAAGACTCAAACTGAACACATACTAGGTTTATTAGACTGTGCTCAAAAAAAACCCCATTATGTGAGGGGATTAAAAGAAGAGCAAAACGTTCAAGTGTTTAAAATATCTGACTTCTTGGAAATACAGCAAACAATTGAGACAGCTCTGCTGTCATAGCAGTATATTTATTATGAGGCTAGTCCCAAGGGGGTGAAAAGGTTAAATGTCTGAGCCACTGTGAGAATTACAGGAGGCAGGAAACTATTTCATTAGATCCCAAGATAATCATGTTTCATTGCTGACCCTGGCAATGCAGCACAGAACACAAATATTAGAATGACAGTACACAGCAACCCTCACTGACAAATAGGTGTATTTGGAGAAAAACAGGAATTTGAGCTCTGAACTTCAGTGAAATGTAAGAGAGGAAGGTCTGAGGTTTTGTCAAGTTCAGAGTAAGAAGACAACATATTTTGTGTAGAAATACTATAATGCCATTTGTTGAATGTTCTGTTGGGTTGGGCTTCTCATAACAAAAAACACTGAAAATGACAGAAAAAGTGCCAAGATTTCATCTTGTGATACCAGCATAAAATTTGCTCCTATTCAGGCTGACATTATGTGCTCAACATAGAGCAAGGTTTTATATGCCCCATGCTATGCAGAAGATTAGACCAAACTTTTGTAACAATTATTAAAAACTGAATGATTCTCAGTTGTAACCTATGTTGCTGGAAGCATTTCCTACATAAAAGATGAAGTAACTAGTTATAAACTTTTACTTGCATTGTTTCACTTCAAGGTAGTTGGAAACATTCAAGTCATCTACATGATTGCGTACTATGAAGTTACCCAGGGGATGGTAACCTGACCAGTAATACCCTGAAAACACAGATTGAAAATCTCCATCCTTCCTCTTGTTGCCTCAGAAAACAGGCAAAATAAATCCTCAGTTGGAAGCACAGGCACAGAAGCTGAAGGATATTCAAAGAGCTAGAATAACACCTGTGCATCACATCTTGCAGGACTTTACAGGATACTTGTTCTACCCACACACCACTGGAACAAATAACCCAGATGCAAAAATTTTGTGACAGAGCACACTATTAAATACAGAGAGCCAGGGATCATGAGCAAAGCAGAAACAAGCAAATTACCACTGAAATGAAATTAGATGCCAATCCAGTTAAAACTGCACCAAATTTTGTTAAGCGTTTAAACAGGGAGACATGAGTGATTTGCAATGGAAGGGTAAAATACAGATCAAAATCAAATTGCTCAAGGAACCAGAATAATTGATGACAGGGTTGGGCTCAATTCAGAAATGCAAGCTAATCTAATAACTAAAAATGAGCTAATAAGATGGACTTGATGAGTCCTGCAGTGCTTTAAAGGCTTGGCTATAATATCAAGATTGCCTTAATGCTGTACATCCCTCAGATCTCACATTTTCTTACTGCTCTTCACAAAAAAGTGACTGCTGGGAACTGTAGCTGCATTTGTCCGCAAGAACAAGAGGGAACATAATTAAAATGAAGACAGCTTCAGACTGAGTGTAAGAAGGATGAAGTCACCTCTTAAAGGCGACCATTACCCCTGCAGATATAAGGAGCTCTCTTGGGTGAACTTGCAGATAATTTCTCAAAGATTGAAATATTTTACAGAAAGACTGAGATGAATTTTTGTATGTTCTTTTCAAAAGGATGAAGAAGAGCCTGTTCAAGTGATAATCTATTATAACAGATACAACAGATTCTGCAATTAACTCAAATTGGGCAATAGTAATGCCCAACCCAAAAGAAACACAAAGGTGGGACTGTCCAAGTGGATATATACTTATCACTGATCAAGTCCCACAGTGCCAGTACAGATACCTGACAGAGCTGGAGGGACTGCAGTTTAGTACAAAAGCAGCTCAGGCAGCAGCTCTGCATCACACACCGCTCTGCAGTCTGGTCAGGGCTGCAGCAGGCAGGAGATTGAATCCTAAATACACAGAATAGTCCCAAATCCAATAGAACAAGCCCTAAACCTTCCCACTTCACAGCGTGACTTACAGCTAAATCACTATGACCACATTAGCCAGACATAAGCTTTTACATTCCATAGAAAAAAAAAACTACTATGAAATTTTATTGCCTGTATTTGATAGCAAATTGAGAAAATCGATACAACTGTCTCTTCCTTCCTTCATCTCTGAGCAGTCTTGGCCTTTTAAAAACATACCTGTATAAAGCTCATTAACCTTTCTCTTTTTATAATTTTAACACTGAAGAACCTACACTGGTAACTACTGAGTTGATCCCAGTTAACTGAAAGTAACAGTTTAATATCATAAGTATTCTGACACTGTTGCTGTCCTCAAAAGCCTATCTTAGCTGAGATATTAAGATAATTCAACAGCAAAGAATGCTTTCCATGTAGAAATCAGTTGTTCATGAGTTTCACAGAAGAGAGGTAAAAGTTAGACAGAGTTACAAGTTAAGCAAAAAATAAATATAAACTATATTATGAATGCAGGCAAACTTTCTCTGTAACCACACTCATTTTTCATCACCTCTGTGTGCATCAGACCTCTCCAAGACTTGACTAAGTTAATTATTCATTAACTTACAAAAATTCTTCTTCCTCCTCAGATAGCTGAAACTTACAGATACCATTCAGTATGAATAAATGATAAGATATTGACAGGAATGTGGTGTTCACAGGGTCAGGAGGATGGTGGAGATCGACCAGTGCCTAATTTATACACTAAGTAGGTACCACAGCAATCATGGCTTTATACATCACCACATCATTTTGATAATGGCTTTCAATACTGAAGTGAAGGCAATACCCAACATTTTCCAAAGAGCAGCAAGTATCTACTTTGTGCCTCAAAGGCCTTTGAATTTTAAAAGCCAGGCAGTCAGTGCTTTCTAAATATCAAATCCCCTGGAACCTGGTTTCAAACTGGGCATTCATAATTCATTCATTGCTGTTGTTATTTTGGAAGCTTCCTGGAAAGGTTAATGCTAGTTAATATTTCCCCTCAAAAAATGGAGCAGAAATCCTTCTCTATCTAGGACACCTCATTCTTTTAAATGTGAAAAAACACATTAACCTTTCAGTTTGAAGAGTCTGGGATCTGATAAAGGGAAAAAAATCCAAATCCTTTCCCCACACTCATTTTGACAATCTGTGGCTGTGTAAACTTCTCCTTAGTTCTCAAAAGATGTGATACCATTATCATATACCTGGATTTTGTTGTTCAAATTATCAAATAGGATATGGCAGGGTTAATGTTTTCAACCTGGTTGCTTAATTTGCTATGGAACTTCTATTAAGGGCAGTCCCAAACCAAAAGTTTTTAGCCTGTTTTTAACTAGACACATGCTGTAAAGATCATTAACAGCAGTAACAGCAAATTGCAAGTGTTTACACACTAAAGGAATAGTTATATGCTCTTTTTAAACGAGACAGCAAAAACCATTTTGCTTAAAAAGAAAATAAGCCACAAACTCTATGTTCCCTCTAATTACAAAAAAATTTACTTTGTAAGTACTTTGTGTGTATGCCATCAGTTGATGCTGCAATTGTGTATTTTTACTGACTTATCAAAATGCTTCAGAAAGCTCCACAAATCTTTGAGGGTAAATCACATATCAAGAAAGACAGAAATGCTATTGTGAGTCTCTGATGAAACAGCCGTGGTCCCAATAGGCAAAAAAAAAAAGAAAAAAAACCCGAAACAACAGTAAAATTATACAACCAATTTTATTACTGCTGAAATAGCCTCACAATTTGCAGAAAATATCCCTGATTTTCCCCCAAAGTACTGTGCCTGTCATCTGTGACTATTACTCAAACCATAAGGGCTAGTGCATTTCTGTGCACAGAACTCAAATTGGCAAACCCTTACTACAGAGAGCAGTTCCGAGATAAACTAATTAGATTTTAAGCTGTTAAAACACTGACAGTGAGTGATGGCCGGGGTACTTGCCC
>NW_005054326.1:6252668-6284804 GCF_000277835.1 Geospiza fortis | reverse complement strand
GAACCTGAAAAAAACCCTTATGTTAATAACAGTACATTACTACAAGTGTTTTGAGATAAGACACTACCTGTAATAAGGAGGTCCCATTAGAGCAATCTCAAAGCGCTTTACAAAGGCCCCTGAAAGATCAGAAGATGACAGTGGGTGTTAAAAGCCAGCACTGGTGACATTCACTCAGCTTATTGTGAAGGACAGGACTGAAATTACAAAGTTTCCCAAAACTAACTAGGAACAGGTAGAATCAGCAGAAATCAGTTTCCATCACTGATCTTTGGACATTATTCTATAAAATAATACAGTCTCTTTTTCATTAAATTTCACTTGCATTAGATTGTTTTATTGTCATTTCAAGTAGTTCACCAAGAAGGCAACACATTGCAGTCAGGAGGAAAGTAGAATGAGGCAAAAATAAATTATATTTCATACTTAAATGTTTTCTCACAAGTCTTTGCCATATCTTCAGTAGTCACAAAATTCAAGCCTAAAAAACTATCATTAGTTTAAATACTAGACAATGCTACAATACTGTATTTATTTACACACACCCCCATGTAAATGTATTTCTAGAAGGCAAAAAAGATGTTAATGCCAAAAGCCTGAACCTATTAACAGGACAGAGCTCCAGGGGTGCCAGCTATAGATGTGCCTCGCTTTCTTCACTAGGATTGCAAATTTTTTTTTTTAAATAGGCTGTTTGGCTGAATATATACATTTTGACTGTTAAGTTTCTATCTCTTCACGGTCAAGTATCAATAGCTTTGGTCCAAATTTTTTCCCAGCACAAAAATTTCCCAGAAATTTTTTCTTGCCATGTGACCATGGCAAGAGAACCCAGATCCCCTGGTCCCTTGGGAAATTATCTGCATCAGTTGTAAGGTAGCAAGAAGGATAACAGACAAATCCGCAGGAAATGTTATGGGAGATGGGAGAGAATAAATGAACCTCAGTACTGCAAGACAGACCTCTTACCTTTCCCACTCTTCTGATATCTGCTCTGAGCAAGACTAATCCTAATTTTGGAGTCCCAAGATACACAGTGCTGTTAGCACCCCAACTGAGCTTTGACTTCAAAAGAAAGGTGCACTGAATTGGCCAGATATTTTCCCCATTTTCTCACTAAGAGCACATCTAACACGATTTTTGTGAGAAGAGCAAACTGCTTTGTCCAGGATGCACAGGCTCTTCCATGGCAATAGCAATTAATCTCCTGACAGGGCAGAGACAGCAGCATATTTGTGCATCCTAACAACCTGATCAATTTTATTGAACAAAGCAGCTGCCCCTTTCAAAACTGCATCTGAAGGAAATATCCTCAACTGCTTCTTTACACCAGATCCCTCTTTAGCATAGGTCGTGATTTTTGAGGCAAAATAAGGAAGGAGACTCAAACATTTAAAGTCACATTTCTTCATCCACAAAAGCATCTCAACACTTCAGAGAGATGGAGAGCTAGGCAGCTTCTTATAAGTACACAAGGTGCTGACACATCTAAAGGAAATTCAGTTTCAAGGCTGGTTAGGTTTCAACTTGGATTTTAGCCTATTGAAAAGCACTGCAGAACCACATTTCTGAAAACACCAGAAGGAAAAAAATAAGGAGAAAAACACTCAGTAATTCTAAGCACATTTCTAACAACTGCAGACCAATTCTCTGCTTTTACTGATGAAATGCCACTCAATTCCTGCATGCCAAGGACTTTGTATGAAGCTGAAACTTAAGTCTGCAATCTCACAGCACTCTAGGTAAAATGAAAAGCTCCTACAAAGATGATCATTCCCCTACATTAAAACTGCACCTGATATCTGGGTCAGATGGAAAACACATGCCCACAGTGTCAGCATGGTGAGCAAGTGAGCCTGTAATCTGTCATTTAAAAAAACTAATTAGTTTATTTCAGAACTACTCTCTGTAGTAGGGGTTTGCCAATTTGAGTTCTATGTACAGAAATGCAGCAACCCTTATGGTTTCAGTAACAGTCACAAATGACATGCACAGTACTTGTGAGGAAAATCAGGGATGTTTTCTGCAAATTGTGAGGCTATTTCAGCACCATTAAAATTGGTTGTATAATTTTACTGTTGGGTTGTTTGGGTTTTTTTGCCTATTGGGACCACAGCTGTTTCAACAGAGACAACAGCATTTCTGTCTTTCCTGATACGTGATTTACCCTCAAAGAAAAATGACTAAAAATCAAAACATCTCTGATCAAAAAAAAAAAAAAAAAAGAAAAAGAAAATCAGGTATTTTGGTATTTTGTTCTCCATTTACTGTCCCTTCTTTCCTTGCTAGGAGCCAGTTAGAGACTCATCAATCATATTTTCAAGCTGCTTTGTGATATGTCTACTTTCACACCTAATTACTCTGCTCACTTTATCAGCCAGAAAACATCTCATTTCCTTTTGCAGGTACCCTCTGGGTTTATTCACAATATCTTCTATAATGGCCTGGGTCTGAGTTTATCTTCCCTGACTAAACAAGCTGGTTGGAATCACCTATCCCTTTCTACCCATTATTCCAAAATGTTTTTCTTATTATTCCATGGAGGTTTCATGCCTGCACAGCTTGGTGCAAATTGACAGCATCAGATTCTGCAAGGTTTAGGAGTATTTTTTGGTTTCCCTGTATACATCAGCAGCATCCAAAACAAAAAAAAACACAAAAAAAAAACCACAAAAAAAAAAAAAAAAAAAACCAAAAAAAACCCAAAAAACAACAACCCATCAAAAAAAAACCCCAACAAAAACACACAAAAAAAAAAACCAAAAAAATAAACAAAAAAGAAACAAACCCAAAAAAACCAAACAAACCCCAAGCTGAAATGCCATAGTTGCTTTATGGCAACAGTAATGAATACTTTTCAATATTCATAGATAGGGTTATGCATGGATATGTATGCACATGCAGCAATTATAAATAGGGATATTTACATGCAATGAGAGCATGCAAGCACATTTAAAGTAGTTGGATCTTGTATTTCATTGAGATGGGGAAGGAGGCAGGGGAAGGGCTGCCTTTAAGAACTCCCCTACCTGCTTGGATTTTGTCCAAGTTGACAGCCTGTAATATAAAGTAGCCTAATGAAACACTAAAGGTTATTTTCCATGCATATATTAAGCACAGATCACTTTCAACTTCTTTTGGAAAAGAAAAAAAAAAATCATATGGCTTATCTACAGAACAACCATACTTGGATATTATGCACATTTCAAACACATTCTATAGTTGGTGCTGCTCACTTCCATAGTTATTTGCTTTGCTAGTCTAAGGAATACATTTTTCATTAAAAAAAAGCCACAACAAAGAAGTGTTTTCCCTCCCACACACTCCCCTACACAATTTATTCATTCAGCAGTCCTGGAAACTCAGTGGGGAATTGTCAGCCTTCTGTTCAGCTACAGACCAGCTCTAGGGACACGAGTAGGAGGGGGGAAAGAAAAAATGCAGTTGTGAATTGTGGCTGCCATCAACACCAAACCTGACTGAATGACCTTTCTGATAAATTGCAGAAAAGAAGATAAGACAAAGAAAATTATTTTCTTTACTGATAGATGCTAAAGACATAAGATGGCAAAAACAACCTGATACTTCGGTGAATTAGGCAGTTTAATAAAAATGAACCCTGTCTGAGTTAGGAAATCAAACCAATTGTTCTGAATCCAAAATGCTCCAAGTAACTACTATACAGATCTTAGTGCTAAAGGAAGAGAGGGCACAGCCTCACATCTGCCAGCCTGTGATATTTATCAGTCCCTGCTGCTCAGCTGCTGCCTTGGCCATGGGTGGAAAAAGAAGCCCACAGGGAGGGTACTGGCTGCACTGCTTACATTCCATGTTCCTAGGAAGAACCAGTGCGGAGCCTAAAGAAGCTCAGAGAGGTGCCTCCTCAGGTGGGCACAGGAGACCCATGGTCCAAGGAGAGACTGACCCACAGCACTGGCAAGAGCTGCAGCCTCCAAGAACATTCTCCAGGCTTCAAAGGAAGAGTGAGCATCAAGTGCCACCCACAGATAAAAATCTGGCACAACATCAATATGCTCAAAGTACAGTTTCTTAGCTAGAAGAAAAGAGTCTGGGCAAAAAACACTTGCCTTTTTCTGCTTTGGGTTGGGTGTTTCATTTGCTGTTGGTTCTGAGATTTTATATTTTTTTACATTATCCCAGAGATAAAGAGATAAAAGCTACCTTGTGAAAGACACAAAGGCCTCTCTTACAGCTCAGAGACTGAGTGTGAGCTTTGCTTGGTGTACTGCTCCCCCTCCAACTCTCAGATGTTTCCAGGTTCTTGGGTAAAGCAGGTTTCAAGTAAAAGAGAAATCCTACAGTTTTTTGTACCTACAGCCTGCATTTACAGGGTTCAGGGTAAGGAATACATGGATTTTGAGATACCTAACCTTAGAAAAGGAAATGCATCTGCTCACCTGAAGTCATCAATGCTACAGAGCAGCTGAAGGTAATAGCAAGGAAAGAACAAGATAATTTCTAATGACATCTCTAACAAAGATTTTCCAACTCATTCCAGAAAGCCAAGACAGGAGGTGAGAATTAAGCTAGGCAACTGTTGTTCCTACATAAGAAAATATGCCTGCCAAAAAATGGATTTCATAGTCACGTGAACTTTATCCAACATAAGAACCTAGAATATTGCCCATGTTATACCTTCATTGCTTATTCAAGATTATTTTCACCATCCCTCATATATTGCTGTCTTGGAATAGAGATTTACCCATATGGTTCTGAGATCCAAGAGAATCAGTTTAGATTAGTAATTTCCTGCATTTCTCTTCTTCCAGGTACCTGTAAGAACTTTGCTGTGGAGTGAATTTAAGTCAATTGAGAACAAGACTATATTTAGGTTAGTTACTCACTCACCCCTTCAGAGAAGTAATTTCAGAGCTGTGAGGCATCCCCACGTCATGCACTCAGAGCCACTCACAAGCTCTCATTAGGCAGCTGGATTATGTGAAACACTATTACACAAATCTTTAAGAGTTACTGTGATCCACAGATTTTATCTTGCTGTGTTTTCCTTTAGGTCATGACACAAAGTTTGACTGAATAATTGCAACAGTCAGGTAACACAACTTAAAGAATGATTAATTCTGTTCCAGAGGCAGGGTCTCCCAGCAGGGAAAGACCACTTTTACCTCACCCCTTCCAAAAAATCTCCAACCACAAACAAACACACCTTCCTATCATGCAACTTTCCATTAAAGATGTTCCTCTGTATTACAGAAACTGCTAACAACCTCCATTCTATAGATACAACTTAGAGATACATTTTTGTGATACAAAAACCTCATTCCTAATGATACAGCAATTACTACACCTACTTACATAAACACATTGATCAAAGTCTTTAGAGGAAGCTGGATTCAGCCCACTGCCTTGGGCCCAGCATTAATCACAGGTGAGATCACATATACTGCTCAGAAATCTTGACTAGGAACTCTACTTATGCTTTGATTTTGCTTAATGAAACAGCTGCTCAACTCCCTAGCAGCTCAAGATGTAAGAATAAGTATATACACATTAATCTTGTAAAATGTAGTCCTTAAGAAGCACATTAGAAAACCTAAACATTCTCTCTCTTCATCTGTCTCCCCTTTTCCTCTGCCCCAAATACAACTAGTGTTTCTGTCAAACATGATTTTTATCTTCACCTGGACCTCGAGAATGACAACTATCCTGAAGTATCTCAGGACTAAAATGGATTTCAGAAATTTCAGCCCTATCAAATTTAAATGTAAGCTCAAAACATCCCAGCTGATGTTTTAATATGCAGATTTACTCTCCTACCTGATAAAACATATAAACTTAATGGCCATATGAAGCGGTAGTGATTTTATTCAGCATGCAAGATGAATGTCTACATCACAAAAGTTCCCTGCACAGACATTATCAGGAGTATCATTGTTCTTTAAGTGTAAGCCAAGCACATCACCCTAAAAGGATTGAAAAAAATAGGAATCAGGTTCACTTCAAGTCACAAAGAACAATAAAAACAGTGCAAAAAAGATTCAGCATTAGTAGAGCAAAAGCAACAGCACTGCAGAATCTGTTTTAGGAGCCAAAATGGCAACGAGATTGATCCAGTTGTTTTTCAAGTGGATTTTCAATAAAGACGCAAAAGAATTCTCAATCCAGGAAAGCACTTAACACGTGATAACCTTAGCATGCAAATAGGCCTTCAGGTTTCCATGGCACTAATAACAAAGATGATGTTTCATTGGATTGGGACAGAACTCCTTATTTCCTCCTTGCAGTTACTCAAGTAATTATTTCAGGCTGAATGAGGTCTGGGTTATTTCACAGACAGATTCACTATTACTTGATAAAAAGACCAGTCAGATACACCTACCAGTATATTATTCTGGGTGTTTATCACAATCCTAAAACTGAAAATGTCTTAATTATTACCTGGGATAACCAAGCTTTCAGGGAAACTCACATCATCTTTAAACACACCAGTAATGCAGTATCATCTATAAAAAAATCCTTTTTTTTTAGACATTTTAAAAAAGGTGATCTAAGACAATTCTGGGTACTTATATTTAGTCTACCCTAGAAGTATTTTGGAAGAATCAGATAATGGGTAACTACTTTCAAAACAGCCAATCTTCCAGCCGTGTTTTAGAGACAGTAATATGCAAAAATGAACAGCTCACAGAAAAAATGGGTTCTTGGTCTGTTTCCCCCAGTGAAGCTTAGGGTTCAGTTAAATACAGAGAAACAAATGCATGTCTGCTTTGTAACAAAACTCCATGCCATTAACAAATTAGGGAACCATCTCAAAAGATTATGGTATCTTTTTTGACTAATTGAGTTTTATTTGCCATCTGCAGCAGTAACAAAAGCATAACTTAGCACAGCTCCAACGAAAGAAAGAGCTGAAGCCATGTAAGCGTAAAAATTCAAAACAAGCTAATTTGTTTTCCTCCAGCAGCAGCAACAAATTTAGGAAACATATAATTCTGAGCAAAACATGCACTCAAGTTCCTACCCACTCTGTCCTACTGTGCCATCACAGCCAAAGCCAATCACCATTTCAGGGTCTCACTCTGCTGACCAGCTACAAATAATTTCCCTCATGTAGTTCTCTCCCAAAAAACCACCCAGGTAGTTTTTATTTCCCTTTAGCATATCTGCTAAATGGAAATAAGTGACACAGACTTTAAAAACTTTATCATGAACTCTGCTTAATTAGTTAAGGAACATTGGACTGTTATTTTAGCTGGTTTTGATTCAGATTTGCGTTTGCCAAGTGTCAGTTGAAAACCCTGAGAAATTGCATCACTGTGCCTGCAGAAAGGAACTCCATGGACCTATACCCCTTAGAGAACTTAACAGCCAAAGAACAAAATTCAATAAAGAATTGTTTCATGGTTGTCATGTAACGAGAGATTAATTAGATGTCACAGAACAAGAGAGATATCTGAAGAGAGTTAGAGTCACAGGTCTATACACCCAGAAAACTTGATTAATACACTGCAGGTACAGCAAGGGAGCCATTTCATAGGCCTGCACACCTTAGAAAACTTAATCAATAGTAATTGTCTAACCAGGACAGTAAATTTAATAAAGCACTGTTCAGCTGGATAAAACGTGGGCTATCCATTAAACAAAGATAGATGAGATATTCTGGTAGAAACACCTCCACCATGGTGCAATAAACTGTGTGGACTTTTGGGAGCATCTGTTAAAAAATCTTGGATGTTACAGTGTGTATAAACACCTGTAAATTGTTGTTTCTTTGAACATGGCAAATAAATTCCTGCTATGTTCCAAATCTTGAATCAAAATTGTTATTAGGAATGTTCATCTGACAGCTTTTTGCTGTTGGATTTAATCTAAACCAACTTCTCTTCAAATTCACAAAAGGTTATTTTAACCTCTGTACTTTGCTCTCAATAGAGGAGGAAGCAGCATAGGAGTTCCTCTATGGCTTCTTCCAGTGAAAACAACAAACAAAGTATTTTCAAGCACTGTGTATAACAGAAACAATTTCAAACATTATCAAGAAAATATCTTAATGTGAATATTATGTGTTTACTGAGGGGATCCAGAATAAACCCCAAGAATAAAGTCACCTCAATATAGCCAATGAATGTTTTATATTTCTGATGTAATCCAAACTGGTTTATCTCAGTGAAACTTCCTGTTTTCTGTGCATAACCTCAAATCACTTCTCCTGTAGAAGAGATACAAAATAAAATACATCAAGTTCCTTATTTTGGTACATTCATCTATTTACTCCTCCTACAGGCCAAACTACAGCAGATTCAAAGTGAGCAATGTGGAAAATGTAATAGCTCTGTGAATCAATAAGGGTGAGCATAAAGGACAGCCGCTGCCTGGAGATCGTGGTCCAAGGATTCTTTCTGCTGCACCTCTCATTTATCTAACACCTACCTGTGAGGAGAGCTTTTCCCTGGGCCAATTTATTCTTTTGTAATTTCTCTGGTGTTACAGTCAGCTAAATTACGGAAATGGAGACTACAAGAGAGAATGGCATGAGAAATATATTTGCATTGATTTTGCTAATACACATCCAGCAGGATCAGAGAAAGCCTCTGGTCAGCTGGCAGGAATGTTTCACTCAACTTGCATACTCTCTTGGCACATGTCTACAATTCCCCTTCTCCCTCCTTGATTAAAAATGCAGCAAAATACATGAGTGAAAGCAAATTGTTTTGCAACTTCCTTCAGGAGAGACACAATATGTTTGACAGTTGCCTAATCTGAAAAGTTTTCTCTTCAGAA
This sequence comes from Geospiza fortis, assembly GCF_000277835.1. Lineage (NCBI taxonomy): Eukaryota > Metazoa > Chordata > Aves > Passeriformes > Thraupidae > Geospiza > Geospiza fortis. Next base: position 6,276,044 of record NW_005054326.1, on the reverse strand, counting down.
AACACTTAATGAATCACCATCCCATAATATTTCCAAGGAGGCATATGCAGAATAATTTGCATCTTTAATTCAGGAGTGTAGAGCAAGTAACAGGAGAGTTGCAGCTGCTGCCTATGCACCCATTTCTCTTATTTAGAAGTCACATGTACTCAAAAATCATCTATTGCATTTCAAATACTGTTGTGTACTTCAGCACAAGAATCAGGTTAATCTGATTGCAAACATTTTGTGCCTTTAATAACATCACTAATATTCATTGTATTACTGTTATGGCTCATGGAAGAGAATAAAAGTCTATAACTGCAGTTCTTAACCCATCTTTGAATTCTGACCTAAGGTTACAGCCAGCCAACTCCAGCAAAGGTTGGCCCCCAAGTCTGGCCACAGCCAACAGCTGTAGGATGACACTGTTGAGACATATGAGCAACTAAGATCTTACTTTTGCTAGTAAACAGAAGAGAAGCTTGGGGGTTTTAGGAGGTAGAATTCATTTCAAACTAAAGAACACAAGTTTTTTATTAACTCAAATGTGCTACGCGTTTATAAGGAATTAAAATCTTGTGTATTTCAATGTGATACACATCTGTATTAATAGCCAGTTTAAGAAGCAAAAGAAAATTATATCCAGGTAATCACTGGAGGAAGATGCTAGTAACATAAGATTATATAAAAGCACCACAAAAGAACCCCCCCCAGCGCCTACAGTCTGTTTATGGAGATACCATCCATGAAACACACTCAGTACAACACCTGTTGATTACAAGGAGCACAGATTCTTTTCTATCAGTTATTTCATATGGACATAATTCAATTACAGCCAGAAAAACACAGCAGCAAAGTGCCCTCTGCCTGTCAGCTTCTTTCTGTGACAAATCTAAGCACTAGGCAAAAATAAGGATGGAAATATAATTCATTCTCGTGAAGAAAAAGGATTTGATTACAGCACCCAGAGCCCTGTACCAGCTGTACACATAAACCTTGATTTAATTGGCAGAAGTGGAAGATTTAGGAAGTCATAATGGTAAGTACAGAGACATGAAACAAGAAACTCCTAGGCAGTGCTTCTGTCTGGAAGAAAAAGGAGATAATACACAGAATAATGAGCTTTTCTGTTACCAAGGTTTTGATGGTGAGATAAGGTTATTGCCTTGTCAGGTATTTAGCAAATTTAAGTGTCCAAACCCACAGAGAGCAAACAGGAGGGAAGCAGTGCAGTAAAGGTTTTACAGCCCAGCTGACGATCCTTGGGTTAGCCTGAGCTAGCACAAAACTGAGCACGTAAGGAAGCCTTGCAGTCTTTGTCCAGGGCACAGATCTGCCACAGCTGGTGGAGTGACTGATCAATATTCCCTCCTATAACTGCGATTCACATCTATAAGGACAGCACTGATGGGCTCATCTCACACACACTGTCTTGCATAAACTCCTGCCTTAAGTGGGTTGCAGCCCAATCTGTCTTGAAGTTGAAAGACACTCCTTGAATACTAAAGTTTGGAGTAATACAGATGAAAAAATAAAACAAGCTATTACTTTCTTGCACAAAAATCCCCCAAGTTACTCTTATTTCAGTTCGTTTATGGGTGAGGAGCTGGGTATTTCATTCTTCCCTCTTCTACATGCTTCAGGGGGTCATGACAATGGAATACAGCTGAAGCTGCTCCCAAAGCCTGCTGTTTTCTCAAACTGATTCTTTCCATCACAATACAGACATGTTTTCAGTCTGTTGAACATGGAGCCCTTCCCATACCATTATCCTCTTATGTCTAAACTCTTAGTTAATATTTCTAAAAAAATGCATAAACTATACTACCTGCAGCTCTGACAGCTCTGCTTTTCTCTCACCCTAAAGACAAAATTTGTATTTCCTTTTTATCCTGAAGATCCTCTCAGAACTGGTATTTCCAGTACCTTGACTGAGACACTCAAAGGCTTCAGTAGAAGTTGCATGATTTTTCCATCTTGCAAACAGAGCTAATAAAAATCACATTTAGTCAGAAGAAGAGCCACAGCACATGGATCATATCAGATGGATAACTCCCAGCATGACTGGAGTTTTCAGTAAACACAGCAAATTACATACTAATAAAGCAGATGATAGATTTGGCACTCAGAGGGCTTTTTTTTTTTAAGTCCCTTCTTGTTCTACTGGAAATCTTTTCCTCTACATCATATAGAAATCAGACTAAGGAAAGATGAAATGCCTTGCCAAGGACTGTTCAATGATATGGGCAGGCTTCCACCTGGCTCTTCACTGATCCCTCAGCTAAAAACATTAATTACTTCCAAACACCATCATAGAAAACCTTCTTGAAGTCCAACCTAAAATCCAGCCATTTTGTTCTTTAGGAAGTATTTTTATTTTCTCCTGCACATCTTCCACATCCCAAGTCCCCACCATCTTCACATTCATAAGGACTGCAACCCTGGAATATCACTAAAGACAAAATGGCAACCCAATTTCTGCTCCTGAGGCTCTGCAGTGATGGCTTATGACAAAGTAATCCAGGCATGGTATGATCTCAGGACCTTAGATATAAGCTGGCAGCCCTGGGTGATGTTAGCTCTGCTGATCCAAGCATCTCCAAACAGAAGGACATAGCCACCCCTCGGGTCCTTCCAGTCCTACACTGCTCACACCTTCCCCTGCCCTTACCCTTCCTGGAGCTGCCAATATCTCTTGCTTGCTCTGTTTGCAGATCTGTCTTTAGCTCCCGTCTGAGTTTGAACCCTGCCCTGCAAGTTCACCAACCCTCAGGACTTCCCTGGTCACAAGAGCACCTCAAGTGCTTCTGCTGCTTCAGGGATTGCTCCCCATGATACTCTCATTCCTTTGTCCTCAGCCTGACCCTTTTGTCCTCCCTTTTGTAAAACTGTCTGTGACTGAACTCAGGCAAAAATAATTTTGATTTGAAAAGGCAGGAGAGATGAAAATCAGCTCTTTGTACTCACTCATTATCGGATTTTGATGATAATCTGTTTGCTTCTCTTAAGATCAAGAGATGACTTTTTCCTTTTCAGGCCATGGTAATGAAAGTGTTTTCACTTTCTTCTAACCATTTGAAAAACACTACTAAAATTTAAAATAAGGACTCAGCTACAGAACTTGTCTGTTCAATTTAAAAGAATTTTTGACTGGACCCAGATTCTTCAGTTTAAAGAGTATTGAGACATGCAACAGTATCTGTGCACATGTACACACAAACACACAAAAAACCCACAAATTTCAGCCATACAGAATAAGGTGCACTCCAAAACGCCACTGAAACCACTGATTTCACCTAAACCTAGAGCACAACATATATCACCACCACTTGCATATACCCTGATGAAGAGATTGTGGATGCCAGCAGGAACCCCTTGATTTACTCTGGAGGATTTTAACTCAGGCCTCATTGTTGTCCTTGCAAATATCCTCATTTGCTGGCTCTGGCCAGCAGGTGAGCTTGAAATGGAGATATCTGGATATCAGATGACAGATGAAAACATCTATTCAGAATACACCAAAAAAATGGAATGTATTATGCTTAAAGAACATAGGCATGCAAAATGTAAGTTCACCTACAGTTAGTCTCCTGTAACTCCCAGCTTCCCCTGAAAGAGTAATTTCATCTGCTTTAACAATGTCTGAGATCAAAGACTGGCTTGATTGCATCTTTTCAGCATGAGAACATCGTGACACACACAGGAAAGTCAAAGTCAGATTTGGATTTTAAGCTCAAAACAACTGTCAAACCACTAAATCCTGAAAGGCAGGCTTTACCTCAGTCCCATCACCTGAAGCTGTCCTCAGGGGCAGAACCAATTACAGTGGTGGGTGGACAAAGTTCAGCCAAGCACTCCCACAGATAGAGAGGAAGGGAGGCAGGAATTTTGTTTCTCTACTTGACCATAACTTACCTGAAGGCATGGGATAGCATTGTTATTGACTGACCAAAAAGATAAATCATTCCACCCTTGACAGAAGGAATGAATTCCCATTAATTTTATTATTTGCCATTACAGTTTTAAATCTAGGACTGTGTCATGGTTTAACCCCAGACAGCAACAAAATCCCAAACTGCAGCTTTCTCGCTGCCCTCCAGTGGGATGAGGGAGAGAATTTGAAGGGTAAAAAGGGAAAAAACCTAACTGAGATTGAGATAAAAGACAGTTTAACAACTAAAGCAATATCCATACACACAAGCAAAGCAGAACAAGGAATTCATTCACCACTTCCCAATGGTGGCAGGTGCTCAGCCATGCTCAGGACAGCAGGGCTCCATCACACCTGACTGGCTTGGTAAGGCAAATGTCATCATTGTGAACATCCTCCCACTCACACTGCTGCTGCTCCCCCCTAGTTTATACACTGAGGTGATGCCATATGGTCTGCAATACCCCTGGGGTCAGCTGGGATCAGCTGTCCCAACTGTGTCCATGCCCAACTCCATGTGCAGCCCAGCCCACTCACCAGTGAGGATGGGCAAGAAGCAAAAAAGGCTTTGACTGTCTGTCAGTGTAGGGGGATAGAAGATAAGAAAATAAAGATCATGTAGAAAGTAACCTTACCCCTAAGGAGTTGCAGCTGGGCCAATTATCAGATTAGGAACAGGCCTGACTTTAACAGGCCACAGCTGTAAGCAATGAGAAGCAGAGTGCTATAAAAGAGTGAGGTGGCTGGTTGAGAAGGGAACTGGAGTCAGTTGGCTGCTTTGTGAAGAAGAGTCAGTGCTCTGAGGAGCTGCCCATGAGAAACACCGAGAAGGTATGGAACTTTTGTGATAGGAGACAACAGTGTGGAACCCCTGCAATAAGATGACAACATGCCAGCCCTGCTCAGCAGTAACCAAAACATCCCTGAGTTATCATCACTGTTTCAGTCACAAACCCAAACAGCCCCAAACCAGCTACTCTGAAGAAAAAAAACTCTGTCCCAACCCAAACCAGGGCATTCTGTTTCTGCTTAAAAGGGAATTAAGGACATGCATTAAGCTTACTAATAAAACAGTTAATTGCCAAGAATAATGCTAACAAACTTTACTACAGAGGAAAAAAGAGAAAAACTCAGAAGATTAACATTTTAAACCTTATAATTGCAAGAAGAACAAATTCTCATGTTTAACTGAGGATACAAGGTTTGAAGTAGCAGTAGAACATCATCATGAAGTTGAAATAACAGCCAGACTTCCTCCAACCACATGGTAAAGCACAGTGATTATGTCATAGATGGCAGAGAACCAAGAAGCTGTACCTTACCAGCAACACTTGTACAGATCCTTAAACAGGCTAAGTTTCTCATTCTACCTCTCCTATTAATTTTAGTGCTACATCCCCTCATTTTCCACAGGACTCAAAGTACTACTTCAAGAAATGTATCAAACAGATCCTGACATTAAGTTCTTCTCAACTTGCTTCTTGAATATGCTTGCCAAAATCAATTATCAATAAAAGTCAAGAAGGTGCAAACACAAATTTTCTGCTTATGAGATTCATTCTCCACTTGCTTTAGTGGATGCAGAACCAGCCCTTATTTTCCAGGAATCTCTTGCATCATTACAGTGAATAAGTTACAGACACATAGTACTAAAAACAAGCTGATCAATTTTTCTTTAATGATTTGCAGAAATATGTAGAAGCATGCAGACCTTCAAAGTGCATGCTCCCAAGACCTATTAGAATGCTAAACCCAGATTTCTGGCTGTTCTGCATCTGTTTTTCCTCATCTTACAGCATGCTACTTTTTTGCTGTTAGAAGATCAATAATAGAATTATTAGATCAACATTGTATTTCCTACATAATTTCTCTTCTGCACTATTTCAACAGAGGAAGTGCTAGAGAGTCTCTTAAATGGGAGACTACTCAACTACCTATATCTTGCCTCAGTCAACCTGTAGACAGGCCATTAAGACACTGTTATCCCCAAATTCATATCAAAAATCACCCCCCATGCACCTGTTCTTGCAGACTGCAGTGCCCATAGCATACATGATGTCCTCCTTAGTCTTCCCAATAAGAGATTAAGTACCCCAAAGCCTGGAGAGCACTTCACATAAGAGTAACACAATGCAAGGACAGATGTAGGGAAGCAGGTTCTTGCACACAAAGGGCACCAGCCTGCCCTGCAGCCCTAATTAGGCAGGGAGGAAGTTAAAAACACCTTTTCCCTTTCCACAACCTCCTCTTGTTTTCTCATGAAGCAGCTTTCTTTTACAGACCTTAAACAAAACACACACCTTTCCTCTGCCTCAAAATCACCCATTCACATCAGTGAGGCCTAAAAAGATGCAGCTAAAGAGAATCAAAAGAGTGCAATCAGGAGGAGCAGACAATTGGGTTATGTTTTCTTTGACATGGCACTTGCTGCATTTAGGATCATCTTTAGAAACACAGATCAAAGAGCAAGGAAAAAATCGGCAAAGCCCTCAACTTCACCCTCCAAACTCACATAAATTCTGAGCTATCACAATGTTTTTGAAGTCTTATGCAAACTCCCTTTTTTACTGCAGTAGAAGCAAAAACAGTAAAAGGGAGAAAAGCATACTAGTGTCTTCCAGAAAACATTATTTTCAATATTCCAAGTAAAAGTTTATCCAGCTGCTGAACACAGCATTACATCATCTGCATCAATGAACTCCAATTTAAGTTTTACCCCATGTTTAACACCAAGGAAGCAGAGCAAGACCACAGCATCTTAGGTTCTTAGTTAATGCATTCAGGAAGCTGTAATACCCACAATCATCTGAGAACTGAAGAATGGAAACTCCAACTAAAGCTGTCACTGAAGCACAATATATTAGGTGCTACCATGAATGGAGTGTACATCAAGAGAGAGTTCCATTTTATAGGACATGATAAACTTCCACCCTAGTGAATTAATATGGTGTAAAAGAAGGTGTTATAGAGCTCCTGCACCTGAACCTTTCCACAGGAAATTCATTTACAAAACCATCTGAATATCATCCATGCCTAAGAAAAGAAGAATGAAAAAATATTCCAGCAAATAAAGTTGCAGGCTTGGCAAAAGCAAAGTATGAAGGTTGCATTTATTAAAAGGAAACAGTTTTTCTTTCTAGTATTTACATTTCATCTGCTTCAATTCTGCATGTCAGAGAGCAATAAAACAGAAACTATTTTCATCTTACCTGCTACCCACAGTTACATGTAGTAAGTGAAATGAAACTTTGTTAACATTAAAAATTGCCCTTAATTGAACACCAGCTTAGAGATGCTGATATAAAACATGTCTTCAAATTTACCATATGGTGGTATACAGGGGTGGAGTTGAGTTGCTTCACAGCAGCCCAGATGCTGCTGGGTTTTGTATCTGTGGCTAAAACACTATTGGTAATTCCCCAGTGTTTTGGCAAATGCTGAGCAGTGCTTGTAGAGCATCAAGGCTGCCTTTTCTTCCTCAATTTCCTCCTCAGGGACAGGGGTGGGCAAGAAGCTGGGAGGGAATACAGCTGGGAGACAGGTGACCCCAACCACCCAAAGCAGTAACCACAGAACACCAAACTGGGATTAAACTGGGAACAGTCTGACTCAGGTAGCCATTGCTTCTCAGTCTGATGGTGGGAGGTAGTGAGCGATTTCCTTTGCATCCCAGGTTTATTTTTCTCTTACTAATCAGAATTCAGTAAATCAGCATTCCTTGTCAATTTGTGTTCTGGTTTAGTTCTTGTGGCAGTGTACAAAAGGCCACAGAACTTTGTTGTGCCACAGAATGGAAGAAACTCAAAGGGCAGCCAAACAGGAGCATCTCCCAACAACTCCTAAAACCATGCCCTAGGAAGCTAGGGAACACCTATTTCAGGAAACAAAGCCTGTAATTTAAATTAGAGGAGCCAGCAGCTCATCTGTAGACAGACTAAGCAGGGCTGCTGCAGTTCAGCAGTCACAGCCAAGGCTCTCCTGACACACATCATGCTAAACCCAAGAGAATTTGCCCTCAGACAAGGCTATCAAACAATCGGTTCCATCAAAACAGGAGTCAAACTGAGCTCCCAACTATTCCTACTCCTCATCAAGCTGAAGATTCCTAAGTGAATGAGACTGAAAATTCAGTTTCCTTCCCAGCTCTGCCTCTTGATCTAGACATAAACTGAAATCCAGCAGACCACGATCACTTTGCAGAGGAGTGTGCACAGCCACAGCCTCACTGCTGGGTTCCACCTCCAGCACTGCTCCACCCCTGATGCAGGTGTGAAACTGCCTGGGCAGGCTTTAGGTCTCTGCTTGGCTACTACCACCTATCAGATCCCCAGAGCACGACACAATTCCCATTGATCTAATCTTTAAAGCCAGAAGTAGCAGAGTAACACATACTGCTCTCCAAAACCACAACATCAGGGTTTTTTTCTTTACTGACAGGCAATTTAAAACAAACAAACATCCCTTTTACTACAACAGAAAATGTTAGTAAACAATTGTTACCTCATGTCAACATATTATGTTTTATCCTGATTTTGGGAAGCTAATGCTTTTACCTACAAAAACAAGTAGCTGTAAGCAAGAACAAGTAGCTGCAAGCAAAGAACAGCAGAGTCCAGATCCTCCATGTCTACTCCTCCTCTACCTTCAATTCACCTTGTTTATTCCATTTCTGTCTTGAAGAGATTACTATCTACTTTATACAGCAGCATAATCTTGCACAGAGATTCCAGGACCCAACAAAAAAATAAATGCATTATTAACAATAAAATAATAACGTCTATCACAGTCAGAACAAGTCTTCATCTGAGCAATTTTTTAAACCTCTTCTGCACAGGATTAAAACCTTCTATTTATTTATATTCAGCATATGCATATACATATTTGCATAACTATGCATTTCTCTATATAAATACTTGTATATATACACCCCATAGACATTTGACATATATAACCTACAATTTTATAAACACTGCATATTAGAACTTACAAAATTTACATAGATATACATATGCTTCATATATATTCTAGCAGATATAATGGTGACTGGTCACCTGCTTCCTCCAGACTGTTAAATCCATTTCTCCGTAGAGAAGCAATTCCTTTTTCCAAAGGAAAAACCACTGAGGGTGGTGCCAAAAGCAGAAAGTGACAGACAGCAAAGTCCAAGAGGAGAGAAGACAAACAAGCACACTTGCCAGCAGGAGGGCAGGAGCAGCAGGAGCAGAGGCCCAGGGCACTGGGAATTCTGTGTGGATGCCACCACTGCACCTGGGAGCCCCAGCCCACACACTCCCTGCGGAGGACAGCAGCAGTGACTGGGAAGCCCATAGAGAATGTTCCAAACAGAACAACAGGAAAGAGTCCAATATGGACTGTTCCAGAACGGAAATTCTGCCTTAATAACTTTCCCACCAGCCTTATTACCTCCCTTTTCAACTTGCTGCTTTATAAGCCAAGGATGAGGCACTAAAATGGTGCATTTATGGACTTGGTGGTGCTGCATAAGCTTATAACTCAGCAGACTTTATGACTGCAAGTCATTTGTATTGATTTATTTACTTCATTAGTGAAGGGAAGATGTAATTCTGCATTGATGGAGAATCAAATTGAAGGAGGAATAGCTGATTAGACATTTTAAAATCACATTTCGTAGTCAAGTTTTATAATGGTGCATCCAAAATTAAATACTAAGAATATAAACAATCTAAAGTCAGAAACTTAAATCATTGATCTGAACTGTAGACTAAAGAGTTATGCAGCTGCTTTACAAACTCTCACCTTACCTCCCCTACTTGACCAAGTTTTTCAAGATATGCTAATGTAATTATGAAAACTCCTTAATTGCATGAACAACACAGCAAGTTTTAACTCCTGGGCTTTGAAGGTACTTTGTTGATTGAGACCAACAGTTTCCTATAAACATAGCTGGGAAGTCCCTTCCTACCAGCCACTGTACATAATACACCAAAAACCATTGCGCCTTTGAATCCCAAACCATTTTGGCATTTTCCTTTGATGCATGTTAGAATAATTATCATTAAAGCAATAATTTGGAAAGCATGAAACATCACCTTTAACTGGAAAATTCATCTTCCCAGACTAGGACATGTAAATATTTAATTCTAAGCAGCAGAAGTTAATACAAGAAGTTGGAAAAAGATGAGAGTCTGTGCATAACAATACTCACCACCTTTCTGTTGGGCACCTCAAAGTAGCATAAAGAAGCATTATTTTCTTGATTTACCTATGGGGAAAGTTGGGTGCAAATTGCTCAAGGTCACAGAGAGACAGATGTAACTAAGGAGCAAAGCTGAGACTCTTCAGTCCCACTCCAGTACCCTGCTATTGCACCACACCTCACCATGCAAATAACAGAGACAACAAGAGAGAAATCCCCTGTCCTTGATCTCCCCAGCATCACCCTTGCTCTGCTGGCTCTCTACAGACCTCTTCCCACCTACCTTACCCTTTTCAACTAACTCAGCCATCTGGCAATGTTGTCATCTTATTGCAAAAGTTCCATACCTTCTTGGTGATTTCTCATGGGCGTCTCCTCACAGCACTGACCCCATCTTCACAGCACAGCCAACAAACTCGAGCTCTCTCCTCACCCAGTTAACTCATTCTTTTATAGCACTCATCCTCACTGGACACAGCTGTGGCCTGTTAAGGGCAGGCCTGTTCCTAATCTTTGGTAATTAGCACAGCTGCAACTCCTCAGGGGTGAGATTGCCTTCTGCACTATCTTTATTTTCCTACATTCTATCCCCCGACCTGGCAAGTCCTGCCAGGAGCATCCCAGGCAGTACCATGGCCAGGACACCCCATGGCTGCAGCCTCCATGGAGATAACCAGGCAACAGCACTGCTGGGGACAGCACCATGGCAGGAGATCTCCTGAGAGACTGAGCTTCTCAGGAGGGCTGAGTCAGCCCCACCACTACCTCCTGGAGATCCAGGAATGGACACAACAAAACACGATGTCAGCGCTCAGAGAAAATAATCTGTCACACCAACCTAATGCAGCCTGAATCTTTAATGGGGTATTGATTTCGCTAATGTTCCTCCATGCTGCCATCTGGAAGCAAAATACTTCTTTGTTATATACTAAACCACACTCAGGGTCATGCAGGACAACAACCAATATCATTTTGAAGGTTTTGTTCTGCTGCTGGGGTTTTTTGAATTTTGTTGTTGCCTTTTTTTTTTTTTTTTAAGGAGCAAAGATATTTTAAATCCTGCATTAAAAGGCTGTCACTAACACTACTGGCTAAGAAAAAAGCTGGTCATGCCTAATTCCAGTCATTTGGTCTTCCATCATCAAAGGAAAAGACACCTCTACATGGCAGGCATGTCCTAAGAAGGAGGGCAAGGAAGGCTCCTTCCTTGAGAGGAAGCTCCTCCAGAGCTGCAGGAGTTACAGAACAAAGTGCTACAATACTAAATCAACATTTCAGTTCTTGCTTCAAGAGCTCTTGCAGTCAGAATATTTGTTCTTTTTTTCCATCTCTTCTCACTGTGCAAGTTAAATACTACTTTGTCCATCAAATGGCTAGTCTCATATTTTAAGCTTGCCCAATTTAAATATGCTGAACATTCACCATTTTCCACTGATTTGGGGAGAAGTGAGTTCTTTCTGTCACCACACTGCAGACATAGGAAACTCAGAACTAATTGCAGATATCCTGCAAATTCTGATGGCAAAAGGTTTTGCTACTAAACTCCTTCATAAAAACCCAAACCTTTCTCTTCCCAATCCCCTGTAGGACCAGGACAAATTTTAGTACAATTCCTTTCCCTCCCTCAACTCCGCCACCTTCTACCATCATTATTAAACAGAATTGTTTCTAATAAGAAAAAGAGAGGTTAAGCTTTTTTTGGATGCGACCCTATCAGGTGTCTAAAAAACTCTATTTTGCCTAGATCTTAAAGACAGCAGCATTTGTGGCTATTCATCTTTGCCTTTTATGCTGTAAGTGCAGGTAAATGAGTTCATTATTCACCACTTTTCTGCTAAATCCAACCCATCTCATTATGATGTATTTGGAGCTGTTCTCCTCTTCCTCCCCCACATTTGATGCCCCTCTCATTGACCTTCTCAGCAAGCAGCAGAGACCACAGCAGGCTTGGAGCTATAACCATGCACCCATGGTCCACCTGCCTCTTTTTCTGAAATCCAGAGCAGGATCCCACTTAAACTGGGGCAACTATTCCTTTAAGGGCTGAGAAAAATCTTCATCTGGCAGACAGCTGTGATAACTCCTGACAGTGAATAAATTATAAAATGCCTCTCAGAAAAGTGTTATAACTATAGTTAGAACATCCAAGATGACTCAATGCTGAAAAATGATATCCCCATCTGTCAGAGTCAAAAAGCCAGGAAACTTCATTTAGAAATCATACAACTTTCCTTTCCTGCCAAATCTCTTCTAAAATTGTAACCTGTCTTGTTCTACAGCTCAGAACACTATTTTTGGGTGATACTTCACTACAAATTTGCATTACTTTGTTTTCTTTAGGCTTTACCTGGCTGCAAACAGGTAAAAGCCTGGGGGATAAAAGTAATTATTAGTCACGAGTAGAGGGACTTCTGCCAGATGGCCAAAAATGAAGGATGCAGTGGGTTAAACACATTTCACCTCTGAGGGAAGTTAACTATGTTAATGTTCTTCTACTACTACTTCTGTGTACTTAAAAAAACTATGGCATTCATAAGCTGTCCTATTTTCTTCAGAGATGCATGCAGAAAAATAATTTTGAATAATAATGATCAGGTACAGTCAAATTTTAACATGTTCTCACAGAGGACATGGATTTTTGGCTAACCATAGGGAAGTTTTGGAGGGCTTTTTGCTTGTTTTTAAAGGTGGCAAATGCTCTTAAGCAAAGAAATCCTTATGGACATCAAAGTCTCACTGCTCCCAGGAGTTCCTGCTGTAAAAGTATTGATATTGATAGGCTACACTTTAGGAAACACTTCAAAAATAGCTACTTTGCAGAATAAACTTTTTTCAAATGTTTCTTCTCTACAGCATCTTCAGTGATAATGTAACTATTTGGATAGCATTTAAACAGCAATCTTAGGTATGACAACCACAGGTCCTCTGATGTTTAGAAAAAGTGATTTTATTGAACCATTTTAACTCTTTTTTTCCTTAGAAGAAAAATTTAAATCTCAAAAACATGCTAATATTCACCAAGTACCATCTCTGCTTCCAGGATCTGTGGTGACCTGAAAACAGTTTAGTGCTTCAATTTGGGATGGGTTTTGTCACAGCTGTGCAGGAGACAACACCAGTGAGTCCTCAGATGCCCTCCACCTCTCCATTTTAGCTAGACCAGTCAGGTTTCCTCATCCTTTCTATCACAACTCAAGTGTTTCAAAGAGTCCATTTCTTTTTCACTGAAGTGAGCACAGAAAAAGAAAAATAATTGGAATATTTTGTACAAAGGATCGTCTGGGTCATGAGAGCAGCACACCTAGATGAAAATAAAGTCACTCATGACAAAGAACCTTTATTCAAGAAGATTCTGTAAACAAATTCAATCCTATATGAAGCTGAGTCACAGTGTTTCTATAGTAAAGGAAGTTTAAGTCTAACTTAAAAATAAAAAAAATTTTAAAAAAGCATCTACTGCAGTACCAGCCTTCAGTCCTGCTTTTTAATCCCTCAGAGCTTCCATTGCTTCCAGCCTTTCAAGGGATCAGGTAGCTGCTGCCACACAGTACTTAGATTTTTTTCCCCCATTTTATATGCACCCAAATTAATAATAATAATTGTTTTAAATCACAATTTCTAAGGGGAAGCAAAAAAGCAAAACCTGAAAACATTTCTAGCAGTTTCACAAGACAGCCTAAAAGGAGCAAGAGAGCTTGGATAGGCAGAAATGTCAGCAGTGTAATTCAATCAAGATGTACTTTGCAGCACAAGTTAATTTGTTTCAGGGCACCTTGCAGTCGTAAAGGAAACCATGAGTTTATGGAAAGGGGAAAGTCTCCCTCACATTCCAGCTCAACAATGTAAAGAGCTTCACAGACCTTTGCCATGGGTAGAGTTGATAAAAGAAATTGAATTAGCCATGCTAGCTCAATTAAATATACACAGAATTAAGCTAGAAGAATTCGTGGAAAAACCACTACAAAGCTGATTATATGTCAAGCATTAGCTACTAAGAACATTAACATCATTAATTACTATAATGATTATTTTAAATCTGGACAATTAATATTTTCTTCTGTAGGTCTCCATTATTGGCACTACCTTTAGGTAAATGCTATCAGCATTTACACATTACTTTCCAAGTTCTCCTTTTGAAGAGATACATATTATTTTGAATTACTTTCTTTTAAAGAAAAAAATTATGGTGATGAGCTTAGCTCAAAAATAGGATTTTTAACATGTCCATTTTGTACATACATACCCTGTCACAGGCCATTTTCCAGCACCCTAAATTCCCACGTGCCATATGAGCAGGGACAGACTTCTACCACGTGTTTGAGGGATGACAACTTGCTTTTCAATGCTGTACTGGAAAACACTTTGCTATAAAAATCATTATTTCATACGCCACCATTCCTAATGAGCTGCTGGCAATATTTGCATTATTTAATGCAAATTATTTAATGCTAAGCACTATGAGGTTCATCAAATCATGGAACTTTGGGAAGGGAGGGCTGACAGCTGGTCTGTGAGCCACATTAGAAGAAGAGGTAGATAAAAATTCATGTTTACCCCTGAAAGGAAGAAGACAAGGTCCTTCATGGGAACCAAGAGAACAGAGATAAGCAAGGGAATACTTGCAGTTAGGGAAACAAAACTAACACATGCCTTCAGGATTTTTGTAAATGCTTGCCCAGTATGTTCATGCAGATTGCTTAGTACCAATCAACACCGTGAGTTTTTTATTGACCAATGATTTAATTGCACACTTTGTCAAGAAACACATTTAGTTAAGGAATGTATAAAAAAGGAGAACAGGCAGCAATAAAAAAGCCTTTGCTACATTGCTCAGTCATTTCTGTCCATGTCAACTATGATCACCACTGAACTTCCATTACCCAGCACCCATCCTCAGATGAGCTTCTCTGCTTCCCAGCCACTTCACTGTCACTGACATATTTTATGAAAAATCCTTTTGCCGGAATATTTTCTCCTGAGAAGCTTCAGCTTCTCCATGTTTTGCTACTTTGGAATGTGATTTGGAGAATTGTTTACCCAGCATGTGAATTGTTTTTGCTTGATGACCAATGACAGCAACCTGTGTCAAGGCTGTGAGCAGTCACAAGATTTTATCATTGATTCCTTTCTTTGCTAGCCTTCTGAGGTCTCCTTTCTCTAGTGTAGTTTTAATATATAATTTTCTTTTAAAATAACATGTATTATAAAATAATAAATCAGCCTTCTGAAATATGGAGTCAAGATTCTCATTTCTTCCCTCATCCTGGGGACCCTCAAACACCTCCACACTTCACTCCCTGCGAGATGCACATTTCACACCCTCATCCTCCCTGCAGCTGATATTTTCGGGCATCCAGAGTTAGCCCAGGGCAGTGGGGAGCACTGACCTATTCTGTACGAAGTAAAGGGCTTGTCTCTTCCTATATTTCCTGGTGCCAGCCTTATTCTTCTGTTCTGCTCTGCAAACACTCAAAATAGAAATCATTTAAAGAGTCCAGTTCTTTAAACATTTGCTAGGTCACATTCTCAAAGAAAGGGCATAAAAGATTTCTAAAGAAGTTTTCCTGACGCTTCTGAGCCCTGTGGCAATACAGACACAAAGTGTTTGCAACCCAACAAAAAAAAAATTACTTATTGTAAAACTGCTGCAAAACCTCTTGTCATTAATTATAATTTGGGGGTTTTTAGCCATGTTTTAGAGATATTATTTGCTAATGTAAGCTAAGCCAGTAGCTAACAAGTTCACATAGGTTTAAGAAACCCTGCTTGTTATTTCATACCAGTTTTCAAAAATCAAAGCAATTTTGATGGAATAAATACAACTCTTGAGCAAAGATTGTGTGTTTGTACCTTCCACAAGCAGGCCAAGGGGTACAGCTTATCAGAATAAGCCAAGCTCAACCTGCCTCCATGAAGAGCCTTCCTAGTCCGGCTCCTTCTCTTTCCCCTGCTTCCCACAGTCTCATCCTCAGTGGGATGCATGGAACTGTGCTGACTGCCAGATCAGGGATCCCAAAAAGCCAACCCAATATACAACTCAAAAAAACCCAAAAGAAAGAAGACTTAAATTCCCTTTTCAGCCACCAATGATCCCGTCTACTATTTGCTGAGGTCAAATAAGCTGGAGCTAGAGCCCTACCTGCTTTATCTATAAAAAAAGCAGAGCTCTCACCTGTTTGTTTCAAGGCAGCAGCTCTAAAAGTAGCCCTAGAAATGTAAGGGATGGCGAGAGGATTTGTTGGCAATTACTACTGTAAACCACAAAGCCTACAGAACAGCAGTGTAGTTCACAGGTATTTGTCATACATTCACTTGTTTTCTGCCTTCAGTGAGGTATGAAAGGCTGTACAAGCCAGGCAAGAGCCCTCTTTTGCTCTCCAGCAGCCAGCAACAGCAGAGCCCCAGGGAATCAGCTCATGAAGAGGCAAAGCATGCAGCACAGGTCCTCAGAACACATTCTAGCTGCTGAGGCCAGGACTTTGAGCCAGAAATACCCTTTCTGTATTTAAGAGCCTTCAGCAGATGTTCCTGAAACCAATTGTCACTGTGTGAACCAACGCAGAGGGCCATGTGACAGCTACACAGCCCAACTACCCTGTGCAGAAAAGCATTTCTTCCCTGTGCTTTAAACCTGCAGCCAACCAGCTACACTGGATGCTGCCAGTCTTGTGCTGGAGAGCACAGCAACACTCACTCCCCAGGCATCCCCTGCCTGGCAGTCACAGACCTCCATCACATCTGTCACTGCAGCTCCCGTCCAGCCTGAAAAACTATCCTGTAGTACATCCTGGGACTTTCAGGAGCCATTCTTTGCTTTAATCACCCCTGTTGCTCATGTGCACATCTCCTCCAGTTAGACTGTGTCATTTTAGAGATGACCATTCCTTGATTTCAGCTTTGGGGTGGGTTTTTGCCCACTATTGAGAGGCAGTTTTCATAGGAATGTCTCTTACAATCTTAAGGCATTACTGCTGAAGGCAAACTGGCAGTTTAATCAATACATTGATTTTCCTGTGACCTTCTGCTGCCCGGTTGCTCAACCTCATAAAGCCTGTCTGCGATTTCTCAGACAGTCCCATCTGACTGCCCTGCATGCTTAAGTATCAGCAGCAGCTTGTTCACTTCACTGTTCCCTGTCTTTCCCAAGTTACACATCAATACAGTGAGCTGCACAGGCTCCAGCAGAGACCTCTGCAGTCCTTTGCTGGTGGCTTGATTTCCACCATGAGATTTGCCCATTTTACTGATACCTACATTCTGTCATTTTTCATCCATTATTAATTCATCTGAAGCTTTACCTTGCTGGTCCATTGCAGTGTTGAGGTTTTTAAATATTTTTTTGATCAAGTGTGGTTGGTGATTTTGTCAACTACCTGTGGAAAATCCCAATATATCACCTCAGCTGACAATCATCTTTGTTCACATGTGCACCATGTGCTTCAAAGAGCTCCAACAAATAAATAGGGCAAGCCTTGCTGTTGCAAATGCCATACTAACTATTCTGACATCTATTATGTTCACCCAAAGGTGAATTCTATTATTAAAAGTAAATTCAATCTCCCAGGTAAGGACAATGAGCTTTCCGGGATTCCCTGGAAACTGCCTCCCTCTTGCCCTTTACGATCCTTTCAGTCTTCTGAAAATGCAAAATCATATTAAGTGAATCATATTAAAGTGAGCAGTTACATATCACAAGTAATTTTTTCTGTCCTTCAAGGCACACCACACTACAGTGATGACATGTCACAAACTATTTTAGTTATGTTATTCCTCCAGTCACTTCTTCTACAGGCACCAAGACAAATCCTTTGGTACCTGCCTCCCTCATAGGGGAGATTTCAGGGCATTTAAAACTCCCACATTCTCCACTGGCATGGCAAAAGGCATAAAATAATTTGATTTTACTATTGCAACTTACTTCTTTGGATGTGTTTGAAAAAACAACAGATATGCACATCACAGAAAATGGTCTGTTAGATAAGTTCTTTTCCTTGGAGTCTCCTGCTCTATGTCTTTAAACCACCACAAAGATTTCTCCCTACTCTTTCAGTATTTGTTCAGAAAAACCAAAACAACCAACCAAAAAACAAACACTACTAACCAAAGCCACCCCCCACAGCAAATATTCTCCTTTTCTGCTCTCTGAGTTGTCTTCAACTTCTGGTGGGGAGTCTTCTCACTTCTGTTGCCCCTGCAGAGATGCTGAATTTATGCACCCTGCAGCTGCTACCACAGGGCAGCTTTACTGTGACATTTTGAAATTGCTCCGCATGCTCAGGAACCAGATGCTGCCTCTCCCCTTTCAAATCCCCTCCCTAGTTCATCTATGCAGCTGCCATTGACAGTGTTTAAAGCCTATTTGCAGCATCCCATTCCAATATGACACAGCTGTTGTGCCCCATCCCTTTACAGTCTCCCCCATTTTCCTCCACAGCATTGATGGTAATAACACAATCCTATTAGCATGTTCTTTTTTTTCTGTGCCTGAACTCACTGGGATTTTTCTGTTACCTATAGCAGGTTGCTGATCTGACTTTATACTTCAAAATACAGCACAGCTTCTCTGCCAGCTCAACCTACTCCAGCTCTCTCTGTACTTTGACACTGCATCATCCCAGCATTTGTCACCCTCCTGCTACACTTAAAATGCATTTTATATCAGTATCCTCTTTTTAGTACTTCAGTTTCTGGGATTAATGCAGAAATACATATGAAATGTATCAAAATAAGTTGACTTTGTTTTCCTCTGTGCATGTTTAAGTAGCACATCATTGGGTTGCCCCCTTCACCTTTTGTTTCCTACCTAGTTCCTGATAAGGGACACCCCAGGAGCTACACAGAGCAGGGCTGAGGGTTTGTTTCCAGAGCCTCTGGATTCACTGCACCACGGACACAGGCAAGATGCCTTTACCACTGAGTGCTCCTCTTCCCTTTCCAGGAACCTGTCCAAACACCTAGTCACGCCCACCACCACCCCCATGCCCCTCACCAGGCAGTCCTTACTTGAGTAACACAAGCTGGCTTTAATATTTTCCCCCTAATTTAAAACTTCCTCCAACTTCAAAAAGCCTGGGAATATATTTTCAGTGCAATGGCACATGTTACAAGGAGAAGAGCTCATGATCACACTCAATTGCCTCACCACCCTCCTGCTGCTACTAGGGCTGCTGCTTTAGAGATAGGACTGGCATCCCTCAGCCCTGACATGCTCCTAAATGAGCTTCTCTGCTTCCTTTCCCCTTCCCTCAGGAACACCAGCACTGCTGACCCAAAAGCAAACTCCCGCCAGAAGCAGCAGTGTCAGTGAGCTCCTCCATTCCCCAGCTTTCCTTCACATCAGCCTCCCTTGGCTTAGGAGAGCTTTGGCTCCCACAGCCCTGAGCTGTTCTGAGCAGCAAAGATAAACCATGTTTTGCAAAGTCAGAGCAGGAAACTGAGAAGCACAAATGTGAAAGTGATTAAATACCCCTACTTCTGCCTGGCAGCAGATACTCCTAAATCCCCAATGACGCCCTACACTGAACCCTTCGTAAAAATTACAGTGGCATTCCAGCGTCATGAACAACATAAAACCACCCTAAAAGTACACAGCAACACAACCTCTACACATCATTCCGAGCAGCAACGTACAGATTCCTAAATCCCCAATGACGCCCTACACCAAACCCTTCGTAAAAATTACAACATAAAACCACCCCAAAAGTACACAGCAACATATCCTCTACACATCATTCAGAGCAGCAATGTACAGATAAGGTCAAGGTGCTGTGAGAAAAGCCCCAACCCTTCACTGGCATCAGAATTCGGAGGAATAGCGATAGAGTGGACTTGACTTCACTGCCACTGCACTTCTTTCTCTACAACACTGGTGCTGCAATGGTGCCATCATGGAAGAAAGACATCACCTGTATGTAAGTCCTTTTGGGGAGCAGGAGGAAAGCCCAGGTATCAAGAGAAGAAAGTGAATGCAAAGGAATCTTAGAAAGTAGTTCTTACTGACATTTACAAATAACTCAATTATTCATGCTACTGAGTGCAGGAGGAGGTGCTGACACAGGTGATTGCTTGGATGAGACATTTTCCAGTCTCCACTGAACCTCTGCTTTTAGATCCATGCAAGAGGCCTCACCTTGGATAGATGGTACATGAAGTGATTACCTATCTACTCTATATCTAAATTGCTTATATTTTTTAACTCCTCCGTGACTCTTGTGTGCTTATCTGATAAAAAGAGCAGATTGCCAGTTGTTAGGGAGCTCTTTAGTTCATCTCTGATCCTCAGTAACATCCCTCCAGGTAGCAGCAGACACATGCATACTGAAGGAGAAGTTTCCTTATTGATTTATCCCAGACCTCTGATCCAATAAGCCATTTATCACTGCCAAAAGGACAGGGACAAATACATTTAACATGATGTGTTAAACACAAAGGCTATAAAATGATTGAACCTCATTTTCCAAGGGGCTTCTGCTCAACCTAAGAAATGTGGAAGCACAAGCTGCACCTCTATGACAGCCATACTACAGTTGCACCTATCATTTCTCCACACAGGAAGTATGCAGGCACAGAACCAAAAAATTATAAATTTTGCAGGTGGCTGTGATACCCTAGGAAAACCTAGGAACAGACCTAGTGACATACCTGGAATTTTACAAATTACATGTATTTGTGGCAGAAATGTAAACAAATGGAATTTTAAGACATCTCTTCTTGTCATCTCAAAAAAAAACCAAAACAAAACATTAAAAAACCCACACTCAGAACACAAACTATGCTTTGCTCTCTGCCCAGGCTTTATCGTATACTTGTTAAGCGAATGTTTTATCCAAGAAGCCCATTTTAAAAAGTTCCTATTCAGACCAATCATGGGGTTCCCCAATTAACTGCACGGCTAAGCATAACATTACCCATTTCATCTATGGACATAAAAAATGCAACAAATCTAAAACTTTGAAAACTTCCTACATATAATAGAATATTTAATTTTATTAAATGAATGCAATTTAATACATTCACCTATTCTTATAAAGATATTACATGAATTTCGGCTAACATCATACTCCAGGCCACACAAAGGCAGTCTACAATAAAGACTACAGCACAGCTCCTGATTTTGCCAGAGCACTACAAAATATTGCCAGAAAAAACAAGCACCTTCCTTGCCCTGGAAAGCTTCTTTACTTTTCACCACTTGTTCTTCTACTCTTTAATTAGAGTTATCACATTTCCTTGCTCACCTCACTTCTTACAGCCTTACTAACATAACCATTACTTTGAAAACCAACTGAAAGTTCTAAGCTCTTTTCTGCAGCTTCCAAATCCAATAATGCTGCTGCAGTTAGGATACAGAGTGCACACGTGGTTAATGCTAGAAGCATAAGCATCACTCACTGTGCAATCACTTATTTTTTAAAACTACTTATAAAGTTTAGCTTCAAAGTAGGAATTTCTTTGCCACACTTCCTGAAAATCAGAGGAATTCTATAAAGCTGCCTTCAGCTATTACAATTCTTAAATAAATAATTGAACAGATGCACAAACAGATCACGTCACCTGCTGTGTATCAACACTGCAGCAAGAGCTCTGCAATTCAGATTAACATATTTTAGTCTAATCACCACCACACTCAATTGAAATAATTTATATTAATGTATTTGGTTTGCCATCCTTAATCCCGCAGGATAAAGTTGTATAAAGGTTCAATTACACTCCATAACTCCTCAGATACAAACATTGACTCAGTCTGGGGCTAGGATTGCATCCAGCTGCACCCAGGCTGCTCTGTGAGGAGGAGGTGTTGAAAAAGCAAGAGGGTCCTTCTGCACCTCATAACTCATGGGAGGCTCTCCCTGATGAACTTGCAAAGTTTCTACTCTGCCTGCCACACATCCATCCCCCAAAAAAGCATTTGGGGTTCCACACACAGCTGCATTGAATGCAAACTATCAAACATCAGGCAGTTTGAACCAAGCCTTCCATCCCTGACACAAAATTACCCAATTCCATCTTAACTGGAAAAAACCACAACCATTTTCAAGAAAACGGGGAATACAAAGCAAATAAAATTTTGCCATGGAAGGGTTTTTTTGGCTGGTAACACAGAAAGCAGCTCATTTGGGAAAGTCAACGCACAACTAAAAGTACATTAGGTATGTCAAATCACAATACAAAGCTTTAATTATTGTTTCCAAACATTTTTTTGCCCTTCAAATGCTGTAAAGGTCAATTCACAATAACCCAAACATGCACAACTTGGATGGATTAGTCACAGCAGTATGCTTCGGATTTAGCATTAATTAGATCCTCCCCCTTAGTTGCTCATCATGTTCTCTGTCTTTCAGTTTAAAATGACTGTGTATATCAAACTTTCAAATCCCAACTCCCAAATATTGCATATATTCCCATTTAGACAGTAAACTAAATCCCACCCCTAAGGTTCCTGCCTTGCTCTTTTCTGATGGGCAGATATTCCATGTTCCAGCTTGGAAAAGCAAAGTCACTCATCCAGGAGGAGCCAAGTGCAGATCAACAAGTCAAGAATTGTTTAATCAGTTTATTTTTATAGCCACAACAACAACAACAATTTACTCATTGCAAAGGCATATTATATTAAGAATAATGGAAGAAGGAGCCATAAATGAGTTTTTTAAAGGCTCAGTGCATTTGGAAGACGGAGCTGGGAAAAACCTCAGGAAGTTTTATTGATTGTTACTAGATGGATCACTGTAACACAAAAGCTCTTGCTATGCTAGATACTCTTTAAAAATACTAAGCTGCAAAGCATCCCATGTTTCATTATGAATTATCAAAAGATATAGGCTGACAGAGAGGATAAAGTACCAATATTACATCCAGGAAGGATCATTAAATCTTCATGTTTAAACCAAACAATGTTTTCTGACCACTGATGCCCACAATACTCCTCACTACATGGAACAATACCCAATTTCAGACATGCTGATTCTTGACCATGAAAGTGCCCAAGAGCAAATCTGCTCTGCAAGAGCTGAGGTTTAACTATGGACAGAACAATTAGAGTGGAAACATCTTCAAGTGGCAATTCCTGGAGATTTCTAAGAGACTTTTCCAAAAGGCAGGGGTTTGCCTGACAGCCAGCATTCTCAAAGATGCATTTTCTAAATTAATTCACTGACTGAGCTGTACCTTCCCCCCTCTCTGTCCTTTCAGCAAGGTTTGCAGGCTAAGAGCACAAAGACAGTAAAAGCACTAAGCAATCAAGAATCCTCTTTAGAGCTAACAAGCATTACCAGAGACCCTCAGAGCC
>NW_005054326.1:6218965-6252634 GCF_000277835.1 Geospiza fortis | reverse complement strand
TACTTTGGCACATCTGAGATTGCTGGGGAGCAGACTGAGCTGAAGAGGGCTACAGCAGCAGCTGTGCAGCTCAGACCACACTCCAGCACCTCCTCTGCAGCAGCACCAGGCTCATCTCAGGTACCACCCAAAGGAAACCCCAGCTCAGGAGGAGATCACACAATGCAAGTATCTGGAATTTTCCAGAGAACACAGGTGCTGTGCTGCCTGTGGGATTCCAGGTTCTCCAGCTGTTCTCTCCCTTTACAGGTGCTGTCAATATCAGCAGGTAGAGGATTCACCCTGCAGCCCTAGGACAGGACTTGGAGGCAGAGAACCAAATCCCATACAGCCTTTTGCACTAGAGCTTTTAAATTTACACTTACAATTCTTGTGAACAACTCCAAGACCATTTAAAAATATACTGTGGATACGATTGGGCTCAAATTTTCAGCTCAACCTTCAGATACCAAGACCTGGTTTCCTTTTTCCAAAACCCTTATCAGAAAACTCCTGCAGCAATCAGGTGTTACTTCCAAACAGCTTGGATTTTCACCTCCAGATCAGCCTAGAAGTGATGACAATTGTGGGTACAAACCATTATTATCTATCCCCCAGATCAGATACACAACACAGCATCTTAGAGGGTGACTAGAATTCAAACTATCTAGTACAACAGATGAGATATAATTTGTGGAGGGTATAAATTAGACATGAGGATGAGCCACTAATTTCTGATATTGCTTAAAATTCTCCTAAAATATCACAGAGTAAAGAACTCCTTACTGCAATGGCTGATGCTGGAAAGTTATCCAGCACTGTGGAAGAGCCAAAACTACTGAACAACAAGCTACAGAAAACCACAGCTGATTAAGATGCTTCCTCTCTAGCCTGTACTTCCCATTCAACCCTCCCAAAAGCATCGATCCCCAGAAATACTATTTCCCATCAGTTCAAGGTACTCATTCCTCTGACTCCCTGCGCATCTGTCTCATTAGGTCTTGGCACACTTGCCCCTTGGCCTCTTATTTGCTAATGAGCAGCAAGTGCACACATCACCCATCCTGCCACAAGCATTCCTTTCTTTGCATTGAGGTAAAAACCAGAAAGCAAGAAGCTCTGCCTCTTGAGGTTGCTTTGGTGCAGAGAGCCAGGCTAGGAAGCAACATGCAGACTTTGGTCCCAGCCACCCTCCTCCAGACTTGTGGGGGCTCTGTCCCCAGACCCCATTTCTCCCTTCTGGGATCTGGATATCAACAAATTCCAACAGACACTCCCTGGTGTCTCCCTCTGCCTCCATAAGGACAGACAAGTTGGTTACAGCAGCAGCAACTGCTCTGATGCATACTGGGATTTTATTGTCATCCTTTATGACCAAACATTCACTGGCATAACTACTTCTGGCAGAGTTTTAAAGCATTGACAGGTCAAACTTTTAAATAACTGAGCCCCTAAAACGTTTACAAGTGCCCAAGTCTGTTGCTGCAAACAAGTACTTGCAGATCTATCCTGGCTGCATCTTCAAGGCTCAAGCTTAAGAAGTTGTGTTTTGCCACTAAAACCAGGGTAAAGGCTCAATTTAAAAGCAATAAATGAAAAAACCTTCACTGTTGCAAGATGGGGAAAATGTAAAAATTCTCTTAAGAAAGGATGTTCTTTGATTGTTGCATACTTTCAAGCCTGATCAACAAGAATGGAGATCTAATCCATGGAACAGCAGCTAACAAGCAAGTGCTAAGCGACTTCCATGTGTGAGAAAACCAGATTACTTGTTGGAAGAGTTGCCTTGTTAAAATTCAGGGCTTGATATGCTTCACTGATGTCAGACCTAGGGGTAGGTTAGCAAACCTTGGGAAGAAGGATGCCCACTGATAGCAGACAGGAAGAGCGCAGAATTTACGGGCCACAACGTCTTCAGGCAGAATTCTCAAGATAAGGAAGAAACTGATGAACCCAAGAAAGCAATTGCGCTGAAATCAGCTTGAACTGGGTAAAAGGTAATTCCAGCAGGGGGAGATTGGGACCACCAACCCAAGAGGAGTGAAAGACTGAGCAAGTGGACTCATCAGCATGAGAAGCAAGTGAATCATTAACTGATAAAAGACAGGAGTTACTGTTCATTGGCTACAAGTTACATAGCTCTCCTAACAATTACTGTTTTTTCCTTGCTAAAATGCAGAAGTAGTAAAACATGCTGATAGTCAATGTGCTTCATTTGTGGAATTCCACCAAGCACCTTGGATTGCACAACTCTGAAATAAATAATCCATGTTTTTCTCCAGCGTGTAATTATTGGCTTGTTCCACATCACAAAAAAATAAGATTTTTGCAGACAGCACCATCACTTAAGACTTTAAACACTTTTGACAGTATCCTTAATTTTAAACAAACATGTTCCCACTTGTCAATCATAAGCCACATCCTAGTATCCATTGCCTAAGAACTACTACTAAGTTCCATAAAGTTTTTTATTCCTTCTTATGTGGATAAAGATACTGGAAATAGTGAAGAGAAAACCAGCTATTCTGATAAACATGCACCAAAATCTCATTATTTCCCAAAATGACAGGTATGAAGTGAATCTTAGACACGGATTTATATAAGGAGTTACGAGCTTCAGAAGTCTGCTGACTCCTCATTGGTATTCCAGCAATGCTGCGTTGTCTGAAGACAGAAATACTAACACTTCAAGATAGCAGCAGAAAATAATGTTGACATTTAAGCGTGGTAAACAGGATTCGGCTGGACAATGTGGTTTGCATACATTCATTACCCTCCTTTAAGCAACTCATTCACCAGATTGAGTCTAAATGGCTTAAACAACTGGATACACAAATACTTTTTGGTAAACAAGGCAGTTATTGCTGAATTCTCCTTCATTCCACAAGCCAGCCTGTAAAAAAGCAAAAGGCACGTGCTTCATGGAACAAGCTGCTGCCATGAGACAGAAGCTGCTTTTTTTCCTTCATGTAACCCTGTGACTGGCTCAGCTGGCATCACAGGACCAGAGTGACTGCTCTGTTCCAGACTTGGATCTAGTTTGCAGTGTTATGGAGCCATCCCTTTGTCTGGCAAAGGCCTGCTGAAAGCGTGGGAAGCAAGGAGACATCACTGAGGACTCCAGTGCCAGCAGGAAGCCACCACCACCACCACTCTGGTTAATTCTAAAGTGCTTGTTTAGGGTAGGGCTCCTTTCCAGAAACATCTCAGCAAGAGAGCTGGAGGTGGCTGGAACAAAACTGGAAGCATTTTCAGGAAATCAGCTGTTTGGATGATGAGCAAAGAGATCCAGGCAGAGCTAGGTAATTATGTAGGAAACACAAAAATAGAAAACTACTGCCAGGGTAGGCTGCCATGGCTGCTTTACCTTTCTCCTTTTCCTCGTGTAGACACACAGAACCACTGGCTCCAGCACCACACAACCAGCTTGAGTAAAGGAGTTGTAAGCAGATTTGTTCTCCCATCTCCCATGAATTCAGGCATTCCTCCTGACTTATCCCTCCAGTACCATCTGCATGGCTACAGATAGAAAGGGGGGTGCTTCCACAGAGGAGATGAGAGAGAGCAAGAGTCTTGGGGAGGAAATGGAAGAGTGCAGCTATGCTGGAGAAATAAACCATCCATTGAAAGGTGTTCAGTGCAGAATAAGCTACAACAAGAGAGAAGATTTGACAGGCAGGGATTGATTCCACACATTCTTTTCTTCATCTCTTTAATATCTTGCTGGAAGGAAAAAATTATTTCAAAGAACAGCTGTTACAGATTCTGCCTTTTCCATAAGAAATCTGAAGCACTCAATTCCCATTATGATCCATTAAGCCAGTGTCTGACTGGAGATGTACTCATTAGAGCCCATTTCCTCTGCCTGGATGCATGAGGACTTCCAGCATAGAAATGATACAATATCACACACACAAAAAGAGCATCTTGATCATCTGTCTTGATTAAAGTAAAAAAATAATGAGCTAGTTAAAGCATTTGTCACTCAGTCCTCCTGTCTTCCACTCCACTCCATTCACACCACCCTTCAAAACAGTCACTGCACAGCCTCACAGACCTGAGTCTTTCCTGGTGTTGACCTAAATGATGATGGCATGGTCCTCGTGGGCTAAAAGCTTTGAGTTTGGCCAAAGCCTGAAGAAGGAAGGTCTGGAGTTATGCACAAACCTGCTTATTCAGGTGCTGCCACCACCACCATACCTATGTGTGACTCTTTCCTTTCACAGTACCAAAATCTGCATTTGCTCTGCAGACTCTTTTTTTATTAACTTACAGTATACAATCTGGCACGCAGCTGCTTTAATACTTTATTTTCATAACAGTTTGTAGTCTGCCTCAAGTACATCCACCACAGATTTCAATAAAAGCCTACCTTCAAGCAGATAAACAGTCCCAACAGAAGAGCTTGCAGCTCTTTGTGGAGGTTTTGGCAATGCTACTGAATTCATTTGGTCAAAGCAGAGTTGCAAGAATAAGCTCACATTAGTTTTGCCTAACAAGTATTTATAACATCAGCCTTGCTGATACAAACCTGGCAAATAATCAAGTTCTGTACTTAACTGCATAGTGGATTGCTTAATAAGCAACGTATGTCTCCATAAAAGAAAATTGAAAGGAAAAATAATTATAAACAAAAACATTGGAACTGCAGAAGAAAAAATATAAACTGTAGTCACATGGTGCAGTGTTATCACTCTAATAGACTGTGCAATGCTATTAGTCATTGAAATAACAGTGTTATTTTAAGAGCACTACAGAAAACTGCTTGTTACTACTGGCAAACCATTCCATCCCCTAAAATAAAAACCAAATTGAAATATTCTGAAGTTTTAAACGAGCCAAGGTGAAACCCCCCCTTTTGCTGCAGCTGAACCAAACAAAACCAGCAAGTGTGCTACTTCCATTTGAGATAATCTCAACTGAAGAAGCTAATGCACATCTTGTTTGTCACAACAAAGGAGTTACATCTTTGATATTTACTGTATCAAGGTCTCCTGTTTGCACGGCCAGTGAAGTCCTTTGAAGTTTTGTAGTACATCAAACCTCATCACCAAAATCCACATACGCAAAGAGTACTTTCCACTCAACGTTATTTTTTTTATTAATGTATGTATGCAGCACTCACCAGTAAAAGATATTTTAGAAACAATGGACACATTAAGATCTGCTGGTGCAAAAAGGTGTACCCTGGGTCACCTGCATTTAATCTCCAGGACATCAAGGAGCAACCAAAATGTAGAGAAATAGCAGCACTTGGATTGCCAGCTGATCAACAACACATCACACCAGAAACCAGTAACTAATTAGTTTCCAATTAGATTGTTTACATCCTTACTGAAGCAAAACAACTGCAATATTTTATCTTGTTTTAGCAAATAATCATTTACAGGCTATACAGAGCAGTGTTCTAGTTAACATGCTATGCTTAAATTAATGACAGATTTGAATGCTAGGTTTAAAAAAAAAAACAACCAAACAAAAAACATCCCACAAAAATACCCACAAGACAACATACTTAGGTGATTTAAATTATGGTCTGATTGCAAAGCTCATTAGCTACAGAGCTCAAAACATACCAGGTTTTCCACACTGTGTTAACAAATCAGGCAGTTATCTTTAGACTCACAGGCTAAATTGCACCTGAATATAAATTTAATGGCTTGCACTGTCAGAGCTGAGCTATCCCAGTACGGAACTGCCAGTACTCAAAGGGGTAAATAATCAGGGGGTTCATAAACTCAACAGATTTATTCCTGCTTCTACAGCTCAAGCAGGGAAGCAATTGCTCCTGTGCAAACAGTCACTTAGAAAAGATCTTCCCAAAGGGCTCTTGGCACTTTCCAATTAATTTTTCCATCTCAAGCCCCTTACAGGAAAATTCCCCTGGAATCTGAGCCAAATTATTCCTGTCATTCCTTTCCAGCTGTGCAGTCCCTTGACAGAAAGCACAATGGAGTTGTTATGCCTTCATTATATCCATATGGGAATTCCACGAAGGCTGAGCTTGTTGTCCCCTTCTCCAAGTACACTTACACCTTGACTAATGATGGCCATAAGCCTTTTGCCCCAAAAAATTGTCTTCTAAACTTACACAAGATTCTTCCTCTTTTTCTTCCTTCTGCATCAGATTGCACAGCACATTTTTTTATTTGTAAGTTTTCTGAGTATCAAAGTAGATAGTACAAACTTACACACCCCTCTCTGGACAAACTGTTGTGAAACAGGACAGATGCCTCGATGAAATTCCTGTGATAACAAAAGAAAAACTACTTTCTGATGACCTGCAAGGTCAGGTGAGTCTCTGCAGCCCTCAACTTCTTGGGAGAAAATACTATGACTAGGGAAAGTGATGCTGGTGATGGGTAAACAGTAACATTGCAACTAAAGTGTCAGTTTGAAAAAGGTTTTTCAACAGAATCCCAACCCCAACACCTGTGTGCTTGCCTGTAAAAATATATTTATTCTGCTGCTAAATCAAATGTATACTTGAATTTGTTTCCAAATAAAATGTTTTTTTTCTTTAAGTGAGACTCCTCTCAGCTTCCAGTTTATCCACCATTACAAAAACTATTTCAACAAAGTTTAAGTGTTCTCATACAAAAAACCTGAGCCATTAAGAGTTTCACTATTGGTTCATAGTCTGAAGAGCCACCCTGGTGAGGCCCCACGTGGGACACTGCATCCAGCCTAAGAAAGACTTGGACCTGCTGGAGCAAACCCACAGGAGACCACAAAGGTGCTCAGAGGGCTGGAGCAGCTCTGCTATGGAGCCAGGCTGAGAGCTGGGCTTGTTCAGCCTGGAGAAGAGAAGGCTCTGGGGAGATCTTAGAGCAACTTCCTGTTGTGGTGTTGGGTCCCCAGGATGAGGTGAGAGATGAGAATTTGACTCCATGTTCTCAGAAGGCTGATTTATTATTTTATGATATTATATTAAAAGAAAACAAAACAGTAAAACTATAGAGCAAGGATACAGACAGAAGGCTGGAAAAGGCTGAAAAACATAATAAAAACCTGTGACTGACCAGAGTCCCGACACACAGAGTCCCTGGACTGGGATTGGTCATTAAGTCAAAACAATTCACATGCTGGGTAAACAATTCTCCAAATCACATTCCAAAGCAGCAAAACAGAGAGAAGCTGAAGCTTCCCAGGTTCCCAGGAGAAGAAATTCCTGGTGAAGGGATTTTCCACAAAATATCACAGTGACACCTTCCAGTGTCTAAAAGGGCTACAAGAGCTGGAGAGAGAACTTTTTACAACAGCCTGGAGTGACAAGACAAGAGGCTGACTGCTTTCAACTGAAGGGAGGTTTGGATTGGATGTTAGGAAGAAACTCTTTCCTGTGAGGGAGGTGAGGGCCTGGCACAGGTTGACCAGAGAAGCTGGGAATGCCCCATCCCTGGAAGCATATTTTAAGCTGTAAAGGGCTTTAAACAACCCGATCCAGTGGGAGTCAGAACTGGATGATCTTTTAAGTCCCAATCCAAACCATTCTATCATTTCAAGGACATGAATGATCTCCTAGCCCTGTGCCTGTGCAGGGTTTAGATCAGTGAGGTGCTACTCACCCTCTGGTAGAATCCTGACAATCACCTGAGTTACCAAAACATTGATTTGAAGAACCCAAGCTGGCCTGGGGTAAAATTAGAGGAAGCTGGAAAGTTAAATTGCACCAAAGGAGTTCAGTGCAAATACAATGCAAGTTGTGCTCCTGCTCATTTCTTCTCAGAAAAAGAGAAAATGGCTGCTTAAGAAAGTGTGATTCAATTACCATCATTTTTACCTTGGCAGGCTTGATTTGAAACAGATATGGTGCCAATGAAAAATGACTTTTGCATCTTAAGAGCACTGAGACATCTGCTCTTCACAAAGTTGCTCATTAAAGAACTGCCAGAACTTCTTTCAACCCTCAGCCCATCTCTTCTCCTCCTCAGTAAAAGGTGATTCTCACCCCCAAAAAACCACAAAAACAATACAAAACAACAAACAAACAAAGAAAATGAAAGAGGATAGCAATGGCACTTTGCTTAGTTTTGAAGCACAGCACTCCAGACCTTTCAGATCACCTGGGAGTGATGAACCCATGACAGCATTGGCTAATTTGACATTTTCCCTCCCAGCTAAATAAATTTAACTGCTCAGAAAACTCAGATTTGTTCTGATTTAAGCTTCAGCATTCCCAAAATGGAATTCTTCTGTCCAAACAACCCCAGATAACGTTCATTATTTTAGATTGACATTCAAAGACCTTATATGAACACACAGATTTAGATACACACCACCACCCCCATCTTAAAGGGGATTTGGTTTAGAAGTACATTAGTACCCAAAAAGCTGTTTCTCTTCTTAGCTTAGTTAATTAACTTAGTGTGATACACTGTCAGGGATATAATGGTGTAGATAAATACACCACTATTTTGGAGGAGGTTACAGGGTTGGTTTGTGGTTTTTTGGTTTGGTTTTTTTTTTCCCTTAATTCATTTTGTAGCTTTACAAAAGAAACTCTGCAACCTTGGAATTCTCTACAACATACAACCTTTTTACAATACTGTTTTTAAAAATTTCTAAAAATCATTACCTGCAGCTATGGAATGAGAAAGAATGAAGAGAGTAATCAGTATTTTTCATGCTGCTCTTTGAAAGACTTTAGTACAAGATTCATACAATTATATCTCAGATACAAAGCAGCTCTTTTCTTCATAATTCAGTCTTTTGAAAAACAACAAAAATATCTTGGAAATTAGCTATCAGAAATCTTCATTTTCCCTCAATTTTACAGTATTATCCAGGGAAAATTGCATAACTGCAGGCAGATGATATACAAGAGATGAAACACAGGGTCAAAGATGTTTTTTCATTAAACTTTCACCATTTCCTATTAAAGGCTACAGGCTGCAGAGACTGTTCCTAATTAACAAGGCACAGGTCTGGTGCTATTCAGTATGTTTATGAATAATGTCAGCAGCTGCAAAAGCTCTGAAGAGAAATGAGACATAGCAGAGGATGAGCAAGTCAGCACAAGTCTCTATATGATTCTTTGTCAGGAAAGAGCAAACATAATCCTCAGATGTACAGAAAGGAATTAGGAAGCAAGAATGCAATTTTTCTCCCCTAGTAAGGTATTAGCTGCACAGATGTAGGATTAACCAAGAGTTCCAATAACTCGCTTAAAAAGGACACCAAAAATCAGGAGATGATGCAGAGAGTTACAATTCTGTCTCAACGTTATAAGAAAACTCAGCATTGAGGGTAAGGAGCTCACCCTGTTTTGGAGATGAAAGCCAATAGCTGGGTGACATGACTACAACATCTGGTAAAAAGAAAAAGGACAGAAGAAAATCACCTTGGGCATATATTTAAGTGTCCTTGAGGCTTTTTATTCAAGCAAAGAAAAGCACATAGAAAGGAAATTTTCAGCTACAATTTAAATTTAAAACCAAACACAGTTAGGTACAGAGTTTTTAATCAGAGGGAGTTAACTACTAAAATTAATTGCCAAGGAAATAGTCAAGTCTACCTCTTAATTTCTTCACATGCAGACTGGATGCCTTCTCACAAGATGCCCACAAGACAAATGCAAACCATAGGGTTCAGCACAAAGCTAAAGCAGAGTTATACTCCACCTCTTACTCCCCAGGCCAGGCTACACAAGCCCTAAGCACTTTTTAACCCTTGCACTCAATGAATTTGTTCAGCCAAGAGCAAATGGGAATGGTGCAGCTCTAAGTACTTCAGATGGGATTTATGTTCCCCAACACGAACTCATCTCAAAGTTTGCTGCCCAACCCAAACAAGCCAGGAGCTCCTCATAGCAGGAGCACTTCCAGAAGTTACATCTTGCAGTCCAACTGTCTGTCCCTCCCTCTACCTCCATTAGGTAAGGGGGCAGCCCCAAAGGCTACTCACATAACACCTGGGCGGAAGAAGTTGAGCAGAAGATGAACAGAAGCTTTCATGCTAGGATGTAATACTATTAAACACAAATCCATTAATTGGTTACTCATTTCAGTCAAACACAAAAATTCAAATACCCCTTTACATATGTAAAATTAGCTAGTGAAGAAACATTTCCTCTTCTAAAACAATCCCATTAATTTATTTGCCACTTAAATAGTCTCTGAATACAAGCCAAAGAAATATTTTGGAAAATCTAAATAGCTGTGCATGATGCAGTTTTCCAGAGATTTACTCCAGGCACTTGAGAGAGAAAATCCTAGTAATTGGGAAAAGAAGATAAACCACTAAAGAACAGGAAATTAGAGAGACTAAAGTGGCACAGCAGGAAGGATGGACAGATAACACACATGCATCAGCAATTATTTGTGATTTAAAACCATGCAAGAAGCATGTTTTGTATGACCCTTAGAGATTATTTCAAGGGACAGATACAGGGTATTACAAGTTTGAAAAAGAGCATGCTGGAGGTCTCTCTCTTAGGCCAGAGGAAGTTGCACAAAGCAAGATTTGAAACATGAAAATTGCAGTTATCCATTAAGCCCAGTTCTGTTAATAGTCCCCTGGTTTTGAGGGCACCTTTCTGCACCCATGCAGGGAAGGCTCTTGAATTCCAGACCCTGAGCTTTGGAACACAGCTACAATTAAGGAGAAAAAAAAAAAAACCACCACACAAACCCAGACAATCTCACACCCACAAAAATCCACACATTCCTTAGAGTCCTTGAAAATACATTTGTAGCTTGAAAAGAATGACAAGATGATAAGCTGACACTGAGCACACAAACTCTCATCTTTTGAGAGGCAGTAAAAAATTCAGACAATGCAGTAAACAACACTGAAAGACTGTCACGCCCATGACTGGAAAAATTGCCTGCTAGCTAGTATTTAGAAAAACCTGCTACAATAGAAATTAAACCAGTATGAATTTATATTTAATTCATACCTCCAGTATTAGTGGCCTCCATAGTGCCCCCTGACATTTAAACCTAAACAATAATTTGGAACAACAATCACATTTTAGGTTTCTATTAGTAGTTTGATCCATCCAGGCAAGTAGTAAGGACAAGACTAGAAATACAAGCTTCCCTATAGACTCTCCTAAAATACATGCCTAATTAATGGAAAATAAAACAAAACCATAACCTGGCAGTATAATTTCTACTAGGAATACCTTGTCTAATCAAGAATTCTTTTAATGAAAAAATGTGTTCATGTGGCTGCAGAAAAATCATTATTTTCAGCACAATTTCCATTTAATCAGAGCCACTAGCACAGAGATTTGCTGCTGGGCAATAACCCTAAATACACATAAGCATTCAACCCTGTTTTATTTCACAGAAATCATAAACTTAACATCCTGTGCTATCCTTAAGGCAAACATTACGTATTTAATATACATATGTATGTTGTCACCTTATTGCAGGGGTTCCATACTGTTGTCTCCTATCACAAAAGTTCCATACCTTCTTGGTGTTTCTTGTAGGCAGTTCCTCAAAGCACTGACTCTTTCTTCTTCACAAAGCAGCCAACTGACTCCAGTTCCCTTCTCACCCAGCCACCCCACTCTTTTATAGCACTCTTCTTCTCATTGCTTACAGCTGTGGCCTGTTAAAGTCAGGCCTGTTCCTAATCTTTGATAATTGGCCCAGCTGCAACTCCTTAGGGGTAAGGTTACTTTCTACACTATCTTTGTTTTCTTATCTTCTATCCCCCTACACATGTAGGCAGAAACAAATGGCACAGAACATAAAAGGCTGAGACCTAAAAACCAGGCTACTTTATGTCTGTAACAAATTTTGCACCCTAAACTATCAATTAAAATCTCTTTGAAGACCATCCATGATGAAGTGAGGGCTGCAACCAGCAACTTCTTCAGGAAAGGGGAGGTGCACAACACAAAACCCTTAACACTGAACTCGAGTCCTTTGACCAACCCATCCAGCACCTTACAGAACACAGAAGCCTCTCTCATCAGATTAAGGCAGGAGGGAAAGGAAACACCATCAAAATACTTCATTTCGTACACTCACTCCTGTAGAGCAGGCTACAAATGTTCACATTCATGCACTGCCTGGCACAGAAACATCACTAAATTGTCCGCTAACAAGCAGGAAAGTCAATCTCTATTTCAATTCTATCACATATCTGACACTTGGTTAGCTCAGAGGATCAACTCAGACTGCAGCCAAAATAAAAGCAGAGTTTTGTGCTGAAATTACCAAGTCTTCTCTTCCACTGTTGTCTTTCTTTCCCTCAGAAAAGAGGATAAAAACTTTGACATTTTAGGATTCTATGCTTAGAATTTTATGGGAGAGCTAACAAGAAAAAAAGGACTTCTCTAAATACCATTCCCAACCACTCACCAACAGATAAGAAAGTCACAGAGTTCACCCCTTCCCACACAGCCTCAGAAAAAAAGGATTCCAGAAGCTCAGTTACCACCCCCAAGTTGCAGCTCCACTGCTGAGCTACTAAAGCTGTAAGACAGAAGAAATCACATTATTTAAGCCCTTACTTACCCAACTAGGGCTGAGAATATCCTGATACCTTTCAGGAGGCACCAGCAGAAGCAGCACATTTTACACAGTCAAGACAGACACACAGCAAAAAGAAAGGCTACACAGGACCAGGCAGCTCCCACAGCCAGCATTCCTGACCACACAGGAAACAATGCAAACCAGGTAAATATACACTGATAAAAATGCAGAATCTCCTCCCAAGGTAAGCAGGACTCTGAGCCCTGAGGAGACTCCCCAGATTTCCCAGCACAGAAATCCCCACTGTCCTGGCACTCAC
The DNA here is from genome assembly GCF_000277835.1 of Geospiza fortis. Lineage (NCBI taxonomy): Eukaryota > Metazoa > Chordata > Aves > Passeriformes > Thraupidae > Geospiza > Geospiza fortis. Next base: position 6,239,902 of record NW_005054326.1, on the reverse strand, counting down.
CCAGCTGGCAAGCTTTGCCAGGCCAACAATTCTCCTTGGGTGCTCTCCCTTCTTCTCTGTTCTGGCATTCACATTTTCTGAAAAATCCCTTCACCCAGGATTTTTCACCTGGGAAGCTGAGAAGCCTCAGAGAAAAATGAAAACAATTCTTATCTCATTTGCTTCTCCTGTGTTTTGCTCATCTGGAATATGTTTGGAGATTGTTTACTCACAGGTGATTGTTTCATTGGATTCTGCTGTGAGTTGTTTTCACTCATTGGCCAATCAGTGCCAAGCTGTGTTGGGACTCTGGAGAGAGTCACCAGTTTTCATTATTATCTTTTTAGCCTTCTGTAAGTATCCTTTCTGTATTCTTTAGTAAAGCTTAGTATAGTATTCTTTAATATATTATAGCATCATAAAATAATAAATTAGCCTTCTGAGAACATGGAGCCAGATTCATCATTCCTTCCTTTGTCTGGGGGGAACACAAATAAAATACTCTGGCAGGGAAATAAGTCTCCATAGGATAGGCACAGCCAACCAACACAACCTCCCCAAAAGCCCCAGGAGCCCTGCCCCAGGACAGCAGAAGGCACAACCCCCTTGGTCAGTGTGAACCCACCAGGAGTGCTGCTCCCTGCCCCAGCAGCATCACCCCAGCACCAGGAGGCTGAAGCCAAGCAGAGCAGGCAGCTGGGGAGATGGTCCATCTCATTTCTTCACTGCAAACACGGCAGAGTTGTTTATTTATTTGTTTCTACCTCCCTGAAGCATCAGAAACCTTCAGAATAAGCATAGCAGACCCTAAGCCAAAGCTTAATCACAGCTCCTGTGCTGTCAGCTGGCCCTTATTGAGCTGGCCCAGCCTTCAGGGACACATAGCTGAAGCAGACAGACTGCCTGAAGCTTTCAAATCCAGCTGCTCTCTACTTTGCATGGCACTGAAAACACACAGATCAAAGCACTAGTTACCAACTCTGGTGTAAAAGCTAAGGCAGGGAAATAGTTCCTTGAATATTGCTTAGGATCAGTCTGTAGCTTTTTATTCAGAATTCCCATGACTTCTCTGTTGTAACCACAGGACATCTCTGCCCCTCGAGACGTACCCCTTTTCCCTTCTCCTTTATAGCCTATTTTATTTTGCAGCTGATCCTGTTGCTAAGCCATGCATCAAAAAAAATTTTTAAAAATCCCCTACAGATCTCTTTTCCACACAATGTTACTGAAATTTTTTAGTTAAGGACTGGAGACTTTCCTTTTCACGTGATGTTTCCAGAAATACATTAAAGAACAATCAGCAGTGGGCAATGAGGAAGACCTCCATAGGAAAGGGTGAGTAAGTAAAGGCAGTAATCCCTTATTTTGGCAAAACAATGGCAGGAATAATGTGTGTGACTTCAGGCTTAATTATTCCTGTGCTCTCATGGTGGGACTTGAGGGAGAGTGAGACTACCTGGTCTCTTTGAGTTGCTGTAAATTCATTCCTGTAAACGCCAAATGTGCAGAAAAACTGGGTCAGCCTGGTTTTCTTCAAACACTCCAAAGCAGACTCTTATCCTGAGGTGCTCTCCCTGGAAAAAATGCTGTCAAAATTCAACATCTCTTTAGTTTTTTCTGCATGCAGAAAATGGGGGACCCAGCCCTAGCAGCACACAAATGGCTTCACCTCCAGTAAGGCACCAGCAATGCAGCAGAAGCCCCCAGCAGATTTCCTGTACCCATGTACAGAAATTCTCCTGTCTCGTGGCATGTTTGGCACTAAAACTGTCACCTCACTCAGTACTGAATCCCTGTGAATTCAAAATGAGCTCCTTCGTGCCTGTGTACAGCTCAAATCAAAGATGTTATCACGCAGGACTTGTGGGAATGTCTGTGTCATTCATAAATTATGAACTAGAATTCTTTAAGCCGTGGTAATTACTACAGGTATGCAGCACTGCGCAGAAATGTGATGTTTACAGAGCAATGCTTCACTAAAATGTCAATATTATAAAGCCTGTAACTGATTAAATTATTCTGGACAAGAACTTCAGCAGATATGAAACAAACCAGCTTTTTTTGATGCCGACAGAGGCAGCACAATTTACCAACTGTAAATTACAGCTATTTTTCTGCTGCTTTCTTGCCCTCTGTGGCATCCATTACAGAGCATAATGACCTGCACAACTGATGAAGTTAGAAAATGGTCTTGATGAAGTTAGAAAATGGTCTTGCAATGCAGTTCACTTTCCTTCACAACTCTCTAAAGGCAGGAGAAATATTTTGGGAATGTGTTACATTATTATGGCTGGAAAAAACCCAAACAAACAAATAAAAACTATTGCAGAAGATACAAATAATAGTTTAATTGAAATTAATACCTACTGCAACCTTTTCCCCATCCCATATTTTTTCAAACTACTTTGTACTGCTATTGCAAAGAAGGTAGAAATCCACCAACTCCAAATGACAAATATATGTGCACAAAATTGATACAGCCAGGGAAATACAGGCTTCCTTTGGAACTGAAAAGCAAAACCACAATTTATTTTAAATTGCTTTAAGCCTAATTTTGAAACTGTTTCATTTCAGTCAGTTACAGATGCAAGCCTAACTTGTAAATTATGGCCAAAGTTATTGTGACCAGAAATACAACAGCGATTGCTGCAAATTAAGATTTTTCCATTTGTTTGAGATGCCATCTCATTCCAGTTCCTGCTGGCATTTATATACTTCCACAAATCAGTGTGCACAGAGAGAGAGAGGATTGGGGAGTTGCTGTTTATTTACTGTTGCTTGTTGAGTGAAGAAGAACCAACATTGTCCACTTTCTCTCCTGGTAGTGGTGGCTCACAGCCCTCCCAGGACAGCCCAAATTACAGCCACAGCAGACCCAGGCCTGGGTGTCTCAGGGGGAAGGATGGGTATTTCAGGGATCCTGTTGGTCCATGAGTATCTATCTGCCCTCTGAATGCTGCTCCTGGAAGATAAGAGGCCTGCATATATCCAAGTTCCTATTTAGATTACACTTATTGCTGCATAACGAGGAAAACTGACATCCTCCATCAAGATATGGCTAAACAAACCTTTAGCAATGAGTTCATAAAAACAAAACAAATTAATTTACTGTGCTCATCTAACACCAATATCCCAGTTCCAGCTAGGTCAGGAGGTCTTCCACAGGTATTAAAAGTTAATTCTGCTAGGGACAATCCAGTGTGCAGCCTTGTCTGGTGAGATGCTCCTTTTACAGATCTGACCTCTTGTTCTACATTCCTTTACTTCAACCTTTTTGGATGGGATGAGGGAATTCAAACAGAGAAGCAAAGATTCTCGATAGATTCCACATGTAGACAGTGAGCTTTGAAGCCACTTTTAAGAACTCCTTTACTCAGACTCACACACCAGTTGAAGAAGAAAGGACATCTGGAGGTCATCTGCATTTCAGCATGGAAGGTGACCCAAGTTCAGAAACACAAATTTCGGCCTAACTATCCAGGGCAAACAAGGAACAATTCTTACCCTGTTTCCTATGGAGTAACTTGAAACATCTTGATGGCAAATTATGATCAAATTTCACTAAAGGACACAGATTGCAAAAGTGATTAATCTCTCCTACCAGCTCTGTAAAAACAGGCAGCCAACAGTAGCTATCTTGATATTAATTTTTTTTTAAAGCAGCAAGAATATTAATTCTCCTTTTCAAAAAGTAACATGCAAAAATTTCATGAAAACTGAGGGGTTTACATCTCATAAAAACAACAAGAAAACCAAACTACAAACTGCAGTGCCAGGACACCAGGTCATTTTTGACTCAGAAGGCAGAGCACTATGCACTGAGTCACCAGTGCTTCCAGTCTGCTGCCAAGTCCTCCCATCAAAACACCTTATAGTTCTGGGAATGCCATAATGAAGTCACTGTCACAGTTGTGTGATGTGACACTATGAAGAATCGAGTTCTTTGCCAGCATAATTCTGTTGATTTCAGGAGAGGTGCTGCAGCAGATCATAATTCACAGTGCTGTCACGGAGTCCAATACTTTTATTGAAAAAAACAACCTGAAAAAATACTCACTGTAACTGGCTCTGCATACCTAGCAAGAACAGACAGAAATCACATTCTGTATTAGCACCAGTGCTTTTGGCTGCAGGCCACTACATGACCTTTATACAAATAAACTGACCAGAAGAGATTTTGGGCATGAATATGTTCAAACACAAAATTCCAGTGTAATTACTAAGGTTACCAGAGTAGAAATAGAACATTAATTAAAAAAAAAAATTCAGGGAGGAATATCCTCCTCATTAGATACAACCTACCAAGATACTTGCATTCTTGCATCGCTTAGTGGGAGCCCAGTACTCTAAACCCCTGAATCATGATTGACATTGTGAGATTCTCAGTCAGTCATCTTTACCATCATGGCACCAGCTGTCACCTTCCTGAAAATGTCAGCTTTGTGCTCACTGAAGGAAGAAGGTTCTTTTCAGTCATAGTAAAAAATCTGGAGGAATAATGTATCCTTGGATACCTAAGTTTAAATTTCAGAGTCATTGCCACCTTTTTTGGCAGAGGTCTGGCAAAGAATAAAAAAGTTGTGAAAGAAACCTCTGAAGGCCTTGACATCTGGGTATTGTATTTGTGTTCCCCTCAGACAAAGGAAGGAATGATGAATCTGACTCCATGTTCTCAGAAGGCTAATTTATTATTTTATGATACTATAATATATTAAAGAATACTAACCTATACTATAGTAAAGAATACAGAAAGGATACTTACAGAAGGCTAAAAAGATAATAATGAAAACTCGTGACTCTTTCCAGAGTCCCAACACAGCTTGGCCCCAATTGGCCAAAGAGTCAAAACAACTCACAGCAGAATCCAATGAAACAATCACCTGTGGGTAAACAATCTCCAAACACATTCCACATGAGCAAAACAGAGGAGAAGCAGATTAGATAATGTTTTCCTATTTCTCTGAGGCTTCTCAGCTTCCCAGGAGAACAATCCTGAGCAAGAGGATTTTTCAGAAAATGTGAATGTGGCATCTGGGAAAGAAGATGGACAAGAGGAGCCTTCAGACCTGGATGAGGCATGTGGACAGGAGGATTTGTGTCACACTGTTCCTGGCACTGTGCTCCCACCACTCACAGCCCATCTCCATGGCCAGACGCCACCCTGCTGCCAAGGGGATGAGGAACAGCTGTTGAAGGACTGTGATGTGACAATGTAACCAAATGTTTTATCCATCTCTGGGCCCCAGGTGGCACTTGGGTGAAGGCAGGGCTCAGATCCACCACACCTGCAAACAAGAGCCTACCTCTGGCAGCTGCAGCAGCTGGATCACCCTGGTCCAGCACAGCACAGCTGGTTCTGTGTGTGCCACACATGAACTGGGTGAAGGGCAACCAGGAGATCAGTAGTTTGCTTTGCTTTTTACTTTATTAAAAATCTGGACAGTTGAAACCCACTTTTTGTGAGAAGAGTCTTTAATCAAACAGGGCTCCATTGCATAAGAGCTTGATGTTACAACAAAAGATGCACAAACCAGTGAACCATCCAACAGTTTCGTTTTGTGATTTTCCACCGCTGCCTAAACAAACAGAGCTAAAGGTTTGTGACAGCTGCTTGTGTTTCCACTATCTCTTTCAGGATCTCAAAGTTCAAAACCACATTCTAGAGAAGCAACTGGCAGAAGGAAATTATTTCTAACAGCCCATCCACAGAAGAGGCCCCATTTTATTATTAATTACTCATATTGCCATAGAACCTAATTGTTCCAGCCAAGAATAGAGGCTCACTGTGTTCATTCAGCACAAACAGGAGGGCAAGGGCAGGTCTTGCACCAAGGACCTCACCCTCTACAAACTCCTGGTCCAAGCTCCACATTAACCACTGCCAGCTCTGCAAGAAGCCTCATCTAGTGCTCAACACACCCCAGGAGATTGTAGCTGGCCTGAATTCCCAAAGAACTGCGAAAGTCTCGCCTCACAGATTTAAATGAAGATTTCCCACATATTCCCATTGTAAAGGTCATGCCACATGCTGGATCTCACTACAGTGAAGCCTGTCACTTATGTTTTCCCCATGCAGCAATAGGAACAAGGGGTACTCTGTGGGGTGAGGCTACCCACAGAGAGCAGGCAAGGAGAGGCAAGATGCATTCCTTGCAGGGAGAGGTGTCTGGAATTTGGTTTCTCCCACCAGCAGTGAACAACTAGGTGTATGGAAAGAGCAAAGAAAAAATTAAGGGTTTCAACCAGCTGCTGGGATTAGTAAATGCTGATGTGAAAATCTCAGTCCCAGCAGAGAAGAGTTGTGGTTCAGGAAGGGATAAGTGGGAAGGAACAGGAAGACTGTAACAAATTGCGGGATGGCAGCCAGGAGCAGCTTCCAAAGGGGGAACGAGCAAAGCAGAAAGGGCAGCTGGGGGTGAGAGATGGGGATGTATTCTGGAACCCTAGGTACTCTACATGTGCTCTGGATCAGCAGAGTATGTGGGAGGGGGACCACAAAGGCAAGGTACAGCCCACAGGGGACAGGATGCTGATGATCTCTAAGGACAAGGGCTTTTGCCACTGAAACACTGCCAAATAATGAACTGAGAAACCAAACTAAGAGGTTTATCTGAGGTTTTTTTTTCATCCTCGTTTTTCCTTTAGCTTTGTTTGTGATAAAGTAGCAAAACTACCATAACACCATTCCTAAATGGCCTTACTGGTCATCCTGGCACCAGTGGGAGACACTGCCAGTCAGTGAGCTCAGGGCACTTGACTGCTCTTGCTTTCTGGTTGACTGGCTTTTTTAAATGGAAGGATTTGGAAGATAAATGATTGGACTGAATCTGAGAAAAATCCGTGTTTTCTTTGTGATTGAGTCAAAGATTTCCTTTGAAAATATGGCTGAACAACCTATCCCACCACATCTTCTGGACCTCTATTACTTGTCTGTAAATCCCCCTTATTATTCCTTAATACCAAACCCCTGACGAAGTCCTACTTCCACAGTGAAATCTCTATTCTTCTATTTATACACCTGCAACTCCTTGTGCCAGGCATTGCAGAATCCCCAGGTGTTATTGTCATGCAATAAATAACAATTTATCCCACCCTGCTGGGACTCAGTGTGCCAAACTGCAGCACAGTGAATGAGCAGCACTCCGAATTTTCAGGCTGTTTCTGCTTTCCCAGAGTGCAGCCTGTGCTGCCACAGGGTAACAAAGAACTAGACCTGCTTGCTAACAAAACCACCTTTGAATAACTACAGCTGGCTTAAGTTGATGGTTTTTTGCACACTACTCTGTGTGCAAGTGACACTCTTCAGACACACACGTGTGGCATTCACTTTTTCTGAAAAAATCCCTTCACCCAGAATTTTTCTCCTGGGAAGCTGAGAAGCCTCAGAGAAAAAGGAAAACAATTCTTATCTCATTTGCTTCTTCTCTGTTTTGCTTATGTGGAATGTGTTTGGAGATTGTTTACCACAGGTGATTGTTTCATTGGATTCTGCTGTGAGTTGTTTTCACTCTTTGGCCAACTGGGGCCAAGCTGTGTCAGGACTCTGGAAAGAGTCACAAATTTTCATTATTAACTTTTTAGCATTCAGTAAGTATCTTTTCTGTATTCTTTACTATAGTACAGTATTCTTTAATATAGTATAGTATTATAAAGTAATAAATTAGCCTTCTGAGAACATGGAGTCGGATGTCTCATTCCCTGCAAATACAATACACACAAACAGTGGTTAATTATTACAGTGGATTTATTTCACCAGAGTGTCCTTCCACTAAAGACCCCAACCAATGTCAGTGCCCCTGGAGGGCTGGATGTGATACTCTGGCAGCAGCCAAGGTCATGCTGACTCACTCCCTCTGGCTTTTCCCTGCATCCATCCAGTGCCAGTGCTCCGCTAAGTGCTTGACTATTCATTACACTGCCACTTGCAAAGCTGCAATTCCTTTCTCCACAGACAGCACAAACCATTGGACTGCAGGCTCCTAAAAGTGCTCCTTATCAGATTTTGGATGCCTTTTCAAGGGGTAGATTACTTTCTGCTACAAAAATAACTGATAGCAGGAGAAGAACCTCTGCTGCTGGGTTTTGGGGCAGAATTCAGGATCCCCTTTCTCAAACCTGCTTCTTCAGACTGGAATATTTGACAAGCACATCCTTGAGTGATGGCAACAAAGCAGCAGCTCTCAGTACCCAGCCCAGTATCAGCTGGGGGTGCCAACCTCAGGCTCTTACCGATTCAGAAAGCAGGGCCCACATTTCAAGAAACATCTTGCAACTGAGAGACTTTTATAGAATGAAAAGTGAGCACAGCATGGTCTCCACCTGCAACTCTGCCTGTTATACCCAGGCAAATGGTTATGTATACCCAAACAAGGCTCATTTTAGGTTTAAGTTATTGTATCTGAAGGTAATGCCCCGATGAAGGCAGGAATTATGCATCTGACTCCATGTTCTCAGAAGGTTTATTTATTACTTTATAATACTATATTATATTAAAGAATACTATGCTATACTATACTAAAGAATACAGAAAGGATACTTACTGAACGCTAAAAAGATAATAATTGAAAACTTGTGGCTCTTTCCAGAGTCTCGACACAGCTTGGCCCCAGCTGGCCAAAGAGTGAAAACAACTCACAGCAGAATCCAATGAAACAATCACCTGTGGGTAAACAATCTCCAAATGCATTCCAAAGAGCAAAACACAGGAGAAGCAAATTAGATAAGAATTGTTTTCCTTTTCTCTGAGGTTTCTCAGCTTCCTAAGAGAAAAATCCTAGGTGAAACCATTTTTTCAGAGAATGTGAATGCCACATTAAGTGTCGTCCCATCAGTCTAATCTGCTACAAAAGCAAATTCAACAATCATAAAAACACAGGCATGACTATGAGTCTCTCTAACATCAGCCCAGGGAACTGTGAGTAAAGTACTTTTCAAACACAAGTGCTAAAACTATAATCAAGGTATCACTCCATTTTCTGCTCTTGAATAAATATCTTCCCACAAGCAATTATACAGAAAATACTTTAAATTACAAATCATGATGCAGTATTTAATAACTACAGCAAAAATGCTTAAAGCCAGAAGCCTATGTGTGTATCACAACAATCACTCAGGTATGTGATCTGTAATTTCAAAGTATGTGGGCAAAAATAAGTCTAGAAATACAGGTTTCAGTGCAAAGCTGCTCAGCCTGCTTCATAAAGCAAACCCAATGTTTTCCAATACAAATTAAATACAGACTTTGGGGACAAATTTCCAAATCTGATCTAAACTTGATAATTCAGCTACTTTAATGTGGATTTTATTTTGTGAATACAAAGCATCTAAGAATCTACAGCATCACTGTAACATTAAATTCAGCACATTTGTAAAAAATGTTATCCCTCAACTGTGTTGTTCCAGATTTGCTACTATTTTTACACAGCTGAGCTTACAGCATCTTAAGTGAAAGTTTTGTTATTACCAGATGGCAACCATCAGCCCTTATCTGGCAGAGAAATGAAAAGCTTACCTAATGCCCAAGAAATGGAATTACCTAATGCCCAAAGTAATGTACTCCTAACAATGCCACAAGACTCCATCTCCCTTATTGATATACACAGACAATTATATTCCATCTAAATTCTGTTCCTCTTTTCTAATGTTATATATCATGCAGTTTATTTCACAGAGTCCTTGGTACCATATCCTTACAATTTACTTTAAAATTTGTCACCAAGGACCCAGATTTATGACTGTGATTTTATGGATTAGTAATTGATCTAGTGCACATTTTTAGCTTACTGCAGATGGAAGATCCATGTCAGCTGAAAACTCTTTCCTTCAGATTTCTGCTGTGTTCTGTGTTTGGCTGTGGGGGTTTTTCACCTTGTTCTTACACATTTGGTGCTGGTCAAGTGCATGCACAGAGCAGCCACAGAAGCCCAGCAGAGTTATGACAACTCATTAAACTGCAAGAACAAGATCACATGCTTGAGACACAATAATTACAATTATGCCAGTTCTTCCCACTTTGGTGGGAAGAAATCTGAATTTTCAGTTTGTAACACATTTTATCCCTTGCATCTTGATGACAGTGCTGTTTGCCAGCAGGTGGTAGGCAGAGATTCAACAATAAATCATTGCTCCCTTTTATCTTTGACTTACCCATGGAGGCAGGACTTCAGCACTGGTCTTCAAGTCGTACCTGCTATAAATGACCTTTAGGCACAGCCCTGAATAGAGGGTATATTGTTAGAGAGACCATTCTTCACATGGGATGCTTAAATCCAACCTTTCCTCACTGTTGTAGGTGGGAATTACAAGCAGTTATCAAAGAAAGAAAGGACAATGCAAATGTTCCCTTTGACTAAACTCAGGTGAGCTCTGCATGTTTGCCATTGCTGTGCAGTCATCTGCAATTATCCAGAACCAAGCAAACTTTTAATGCTTTGTAAAAGCTCTTTGAGGTTCAGGGTATGAGCATAACTCTTCCTACTCACCAAAAAAAAAAAGCCCCACAAACCTGTCTTTATTAATAGTATTTATTATAGGAACTACAAGTTACTGAGAGCCCATATTTAATAAAAAGAATAACAAATTCAAGTTGGACAATGCAGTTGTTAAGTATCTTGGCTTACCCATCAAATTGAGAACCAGAGGCAATGACTACACAGGCACTTTAATCCAACTGTGAACTCTCCATCTGCCTCCAAACCAAATGCTCCAGCTCTCTTAACACCCAAATACCAAAAGGCTGAGAGTTCTACCTTTCTGGGCAGTGCAGTTTGGCATCCTGCACCTTGCCTTGTGGGTGTGAGCAGATAATACTCCAGTCCTGAGAAGACAAAATCCAAATCATGCTGTGCTCATGTTTGGCCAACAGCCAAGCTTTTATAAATTAATTGTTTCACCAAGCCACCTGTTCCCTTTGCCTGACCCAAATTCCTATCTTTATCCTTAAAAGTCTGCTTTTGTCTTCCTATCTAAGCTTTACAATTACTGGGAGTGGGTTTCTCCCTCTAAGTATCCAAAACAGAAGTTAAAACTGCAGCTATTAGCAGCTTCCAGCGTCCTCTATGGGAATCAGTCATTAGCCAGTGATGACAAACAGCAGAACTGTGCAGCTCATTCTCAGTACACTGACACTTAAATACATCCAGAGTGACTAAGGCATCCAAGGAAAGCCTCTTTGGTGCCGACAGACTACAAGATTTGTACTTCCCAGAGTACAAATCAAATGCAGAGCACTGCCCCTGCCATCTGTGTGTCACCTGTGAGCTCTGAGAGATCACAGAATTAAAAACAAACAAACAGAATTTAAAACAAACAAACACAGACCGAAAAAAACCCAAACCACCAGGGAGTAAAGTTCATATAATTTAGCTGAAACATCCCCAGAAGTGATTGAAGTGAAAGGCGACCAGCTCTGCTAACTAAGGATGCCTTTGATGGTTCTCGGCTCAGCACAGTGTTGCCTCTATCAGCTGGAGAACTACTGGCTGTGTAGAGGGGGTGAAGACAGTGCAGGGGTAACTTAGGTGTGATTCAGGGGAACAAGGCTGTGGAGAAGGTATGGCAGCACCGTGTGGATAATGGACCCCATTCCAGTGCTGATCAAAAGGTCTGAGTGGGTTATCTAACCTCACTGGGCATCAGCTGTCTTGTCTGGGCTTAAACAAATAATTACAGAAGCCATACAATATATATATATATATTTTTAAGGGGGGGTTGGGAAAGGTGTCTTCTTCCTCTGAATCCACACAGCCAATCTGATTTTAAAACTGCCCTAAAAGTGATCTTTCCAAGGATGATTCTAATGGTGAGGTGTTGCTATGATATTTTCTGAAAAATCCTCTTTGCCCAGGATCTTCTCCTGGGAAGGTAAGAGGCCTCAGAAAAGAATGTAAACAATGATTATCTGATTGCTTGGAATGTGGTCTGGAAATCGTTTACCAACAGGTGCATCTTTGATTGGTTCCATGTGAATTGTTTTTAAATAATGACCAATCACAGCCAGCTGTGTTGAACTCTAAGGAGTCACTCACGAGCTTTCATTATTCTTGTTATGCCTAATGTATCCTTTCTCTTTCTTTACTATAGTTTTAGTATAGCATTTCTTTTAATATAATATAATATCAGAATAAATCAGCCTTCTGGAAACACAGTCAAATTCTCATCTCTCATCTCATCCTGGAGACCTCACAACACCACAGTGAGGCTGCTACAAAGCAGAGTGGACAAATCCTTGGTTGTTTCATTTCCAGTCCATGCTAAAACAACATTTCAAAGTATTTCTAGGAACCCCCCATGTCCTTACAATATCTGAGCATAGTATGGAAGGTCTAATCTGCCAAAAATGGCTAGATTTCTTACATTCACACAATGACAAAAAGGCACTTTAATAAATTCCATTCCACATCTCAGAGAGCAGCAAATGAACACCAAATAAGATATAGGGCAAAGACTGAAAAAAAAAAAGTGAAAGTACATAAACCATCATGAGCAGGAGATAAGCACTGTAAAAGAATGAGAATCAGGCTGCAGACAGAGAGAGAGGAACCCCAAGAGAGATGAAGAAAATGGGACTGGACACATTTCAGTCTTAGTGAAAGCCTTTTGGTGTCTCATAGGTCTGTCCCAAAATCATAGATTTAGGACAGTGGCCTGCTCCTTCTTTTAACTACCAAGTTAATTAAACTTTGATAGTGAAAGAAATTCAGAAGCATAAATATTATAATCTCAAAATTATTTTTAATACTGCTCTCTGCAGAGAAGTAGAGACACCAACAAAATACTAATCTGCAACCTAGCTTAATTTCTACCTGCCCACTTCAGCTTTAGGCACCTGCCCTTGTTCAGGCACATTTTTCACCTTCTGACAAGTCCCAGCTACTTCCATCTGTAGCTGGTCTGTACAAACAGTCTGCATTCACAGTACAGTACAAAAAATTGTTGGTTTCTCCTCATAATTATCTGCTGTGAGAGATGCAAGTGATAAAGGGACAAAGGGCACATTCATGTCTCTACATGCTATATCAATTTCTCTAAATTAGGCAAATACTCTCTCTCCTCCTACATAAAATGAGTGGTTTTGATTGCTCAAGGAAATGAGGAAAGAAGAAGTCTATGAAAGTCACAGAAGGAATGTAAGACAATTCAGCAGAAATGAATACATGCTTTTCAGTCTCTGTCATTATAATTTAAAATCATCACTCCAAAAAAAAAAAGTACAGTACAGAATTGTGCTGAATTAAACATTACCCCCTCAGGTATCAGACAAAGAGGGAAGGGAAATCTATAACAGAGGCAAAAGGGAGGCAGGAGTAAGTGGTGATTTGGATTTTACTCTCATTGTCCATATGGAGAAAACACTGATGCAAAAACATAAGAGAGGATGGGGTACTGGTAGAAAACCAAACTCAATCTCAAGAAGAAAGCTCTTCTTCTAGAAGCCCTCAATACAGAAAAAGACATGATCTTACATGTATTTTCCTCCAACATCCAACTGCATAAGGTATATAAAAGTTGCCCAGGTGCAAATTCACTCTATCTGACTTTGAGAATGCTCCTCATTTTACCATGATGAATGCTCACAAATTACTGTTTTATGCCAAATCTCATTTTCTCCGCCATTGTTTTGCCCCTCTTGCACTTTCAATAGAGCCAGGTGTTCGCCCTGGATGCTGTTGTGCACACAGACTGCGCACACACGCCCTGAAAAAGAAAATCCACTAGGCAACATAAAAGGGAAGGAAAAGGTATTTCACCTAAAGGAAGGTCAATAGATGGTAGCAAATTATTTCTTTTCTAATCTGCTACAAAAAGGCCTAATTCCAAACAGATGGGGACCTTCAGATTAAAATCTCTCCTGTGACCCGCAATTTTACATTCATAGTCCTTACACAGGAAGTAGTTAATAATGATAATGTGTGGCTCACCCATTAACACCTCAGTCAGTCATATTAGATTTGGTACTAATCCGATATTTCCTAGAAAATCTATGGAAAATTTACTTTTCCGTGACATAAAATCCAGCTGTAACTTCCATTTATCTCTGAGGAGTTCAACCCAGATGACTGATTCAATCAGAATTGCTCAGATTAGAAAGAGATTTATTTGATGAAATAATAAAATGAAAAAAAAATAATTTAACTCTTGTGAGAAAACAAACTGAAGATTTAGATTTATTTTGTGAATATGTGAGCCCCCAGTGCTGAAAGCTGACCATGCCTGCTAAAGGGCTGGCTATCATAGGAGGACTAATATTGCATGCTCATCTGTACTGGCTGCTAAGGATAAAACACAATTAACTGAGAGCAACTGGGAATACAGGTTCCTGGAAAAAAACCCCAAAACTTCATCTACATTTGTCTTTGCGTGCTGCCAAAGCTCCAACAATAGTTCTAATTTCCCCTAACATGATTCCAGCTGCTTATGTTTTCTGTAGGCTAATGCACAGGATTCATTTCCTCTTGGAGGAAGCAATCCTGATGTAATTTGATGAGCGTCTCTCTCAACATCACTATCCCTCTCTTCCCTCTGCATTCACTCCTCTCCTCATGCTGACTTTTAGGCAAAGGTAAAACAGTTTTTGGGAGGTATTGGGAATCAGATGATGAAACCAATCTGGGCTACAGACAGCAAGAACCCCTCCTCAGTTATTTTTAACTGAGGCTAGTTTCCTACCCTGCTGTGACAGCATGAACAGTTGCACAGCTGAGCACCAGAACAGGGGCAGGAATGGCAGAAGGAGATGTAGGATTGTCTTGCTGAGAGATGAGCACATCCAACTCCGCCCTTAGTAACCCCAGGTCACTGCAGACTTAATAACAAGCAAGAGAAAATGAAATTCAGGCACAAAGTGAGGCTGTGGGCCTGCTGACAGTCACTGTTTCCAGGCAGGACATGGCTGTGCATAGGGTAACTGACAGCAAAACGCCACTCGAATTTAACTGCACAGTGGGCACCCTTAAGAGACTTTGAACTCCTCAAGGCCCCTTGCTGTCTGCCCCCTTTCTCCCCTAGTGCAACCTCCTCTCACAGCAGGACCAGCTCTGCACTCCCATCAGGTTCCTGAGGGCTGCATCCAGCTGGGGCTTGAAAAGTTCCATGGAAAGAGACTGCATGAACTCTGTGGGCAACACCCACGGGAGTACTCGTGCTCGCAGGGAAACAGATCTACCTTAAATTCAGTCTGAACCTCCATAGTTTCAATTTGTGTCAGTTATCTCTTGTCTTCCCGCCCTCCACAGAATCACAGAATGGCTGCAGTTGGAAGGGACAGGTGGAGGTCAGCTACTCCAACCTCCCTTCCTCCAGGGAAGGAGATCCCACAACCATTCTGGGCAACCTCTTCCAGTGCTCAGTCACCCGCACGGTGAAGTTCTCCCTCATGTTAAGGTGGCAACCTCTTCCAGTGCTCAGTCACCCGCATGGTGAAGAAGTTCTCTCTCATGTTAAGGTGGAACTTGCTGTGCAACAATTTCTGTCCATTGCCTCTTGTCCTATTGCTCAGGACTGCCAGGAAGAAGCTGGTCCATCCTCTTGACAACCTCCCTTTAGATACTACTGACATTGATAAGGTCCCCTCTCCTTTGTCTCTTCTCCAGGCTGAACAGCTCCAGCTCACTCAGCCTATCCTTATAAGAGAGATGCTCCAGTCCCACCATCATGTTTGCCACCCTCTGCTGGATCTGCTCCAGGAGCTCCCTGTCTGTCTTGTCCTGAGGATCCCAGACCTGGACACTGCACTCCAGATGTGCCTCACCAGGGTTGAGTAGAGGGGCAGGATCCCCTCTCTCCACCTGCTGGCAATGCTCTTCCCAATGCACCCCAGGACACCCGTGGCCTTCTTTGCCACAAGGACACTTTTCTGGCTCATGGACAGCTTGTTGTCCAGCAGGACCCCCAGGCCCTTCTCTACAGAGCTGCTTCCCAGCAGGTCAGCACCCAGCCAGGTGCATGGGGTTATCCCTCCCTACGTACATGATCCTTCACTTGCCTTTTCTGAATTTCAGGAGGTTTTTCTGTGCCTGTCTTTCCCATCTCTGTTGAGGTCCTTCTGAAGGGCTCACAGCCTTCTGGGGTATCAGCCACTCCTCCCAGCTTTGTGTCAGCAGTGAACCTGCTGAGGAGACATCTGCCCCTCCATCTGAGTCACTGATGAGTTAAAACAATACTGGACCCAGTACCAATCCTTGAGGGACACCACTAGTGACAGGCCTCCAACTAGAGGTACAGGACACATTTCCACAAAATGCCCAGCTCTGACATCTCAATACACTTTGTATCCATGGCTGATGCTGGGTCCCTCCCAGCCCTCTCTCTTCCAGGCTGAAGAAGCTCAGCCCCCTCAGCCTCTCCTCACAGCTCCTGACCATCTTGGCGGTCCTTTGCTGAATGCAGTCCAGTTTTTCCATGTTTTTCTTGTATTAAAGGCACCCAAACTAGATGCTGTTTTCTAGATGGGGTTTAACAGCTGCCAGCTTGGAAGTGATAACCACTTCTCTCAATTTACCAGCTCTACTTCTGCTACTAAAGGTCCAGGATGCTGACAGAATTCCCAGTGTCAGGACACACCACTGTCCAGCATTCAGCTTACTGTCCTCGAGGATTCCCAAATCCTTTGCCACAGACCTGACCCCCAGTCAGTCAGTCAGTCAGTCAGTCTGTCCCCAGCCTGTAATAACTGAATGTGCTCATCTCTGAGCTGGGTGCTGGGCAGCACAGCCTTTCTGAGTGACACAACGCGAGCAGGCACCAAGGACAAAGTGGTGAGATCAGGATGAGGTGCCGAAAATGTTTCGCTTCATCCAACACAAGCCCACAGACGCTGCCACTGGGAGGAGGTGTAAAGATATACTGAGATGGCAGCAGTTCACAGCTCCCAAGCTCCATATTTGGAACACATTCAGCTTTGGGGAGAATTTAGAACATCTCAGTGCAATTTATGAGCTGCTTCACACTTTCCTAAGCATCCTGTGATGTAGATGGGTGTGTATAAGAATCCACATTTAAGAGGGCTGTATTTGGGATACTTTTTGGGAGGAGTCTCCCTCTCCTCCAGCATTTTTGGATCCAGAGAAGTCCCACCAAATGTACACTTCAAAGATGGAAGAGGCAGAGATGATTCAAGCAGCAGGAGGGCGAGAGGTTTTGGAAAACAGTGGGGGAGCTGGAGAGGCAGGGTCACTTCAGAAGAGGAGATGGAGATTGAGTCACCTGTGCTGAAATAGTGCAAGGAAGAGCAGAACAGAAAAGAAGATGCCAGAGAGACCTTCAGCTCTACTCCTCAAAAAACTCTTTCAGACACAGACCAAGAATTACTTCTGGAAGTCCTATTAGTAAACTGAGTAAGCACTTCATGATCATACAACATTTCTGTGAGGTAAAAAAAAACAAACACCTGCCAAGGACAGGGCTACTCACCACTAGTCTGGTTTCCAAGCATTTACCATGGAGAATTTGCTTTTAAATAAAGCAAGCACCAAACTGCCTGGAAATCAGATATCCAGCGCCCTGTGCAACCCAGAAGAGTTTGTCTCCATAGAATGAAATACACAAAAGCCAAGAAGCCAAGTGAGATGTTGCCCAAATTAGTCAGTCAAGGAGAGGAACAGCTGCCATGTTCATGATTTGATTCCCAAAGAGAAATCTCTGCTAGGATTTCCCAGGCCTAACTCTTGCAGAGTTGGACACCAAAGCCTTCCATCCCCATTTAATCATGAGCAGATGCGACTGATACTTCTCTGCTTTAAAATCTTTATGGACTACCAAAACTCCAGCGGCTGATCAGAGAATCATGGAATGGCTGAGGTTGGAAGGGACCCCCATGCAAAAGCAGGGACAGCTACAGTAAACAGGAAAGAAGATCAATACAAAGCCATTTTACAGTTCCATTAAAAGAAATAGAACGAACAACACACATTATTCTTACAGCAAATGCAATGTGAACATGTAAGACCAGATATAATAAAACCACTGGAAGATGCTTTACATAAAATATGATGGTAATTAAACTCCCAGCTCAGCAAGACAATGAAAACAAGCTACCTTCAATCCCATGGCTAATAGCAAGTCCTAGTCTCTGAATTTTTATGGACTGTAGAATAAAAGGCACATCAGCTAAAGTAACATTGGTAACAGGGGCCCTAAAATGACAGTGTGTCACCAAAGATCCAAAATTCTACTAGACTGTAATGTAACTGACTACAGAAACATCATTTTCAGACTGAGGAAAAAAACAACCCAAACCCTATGAAAATTAATAAAGCTTTAAATAATAATAGTGGTTTTGCAACATAAATTTATCTCATGGCCCAAAACATCAAAATCTTGGGCTAAAGCAGAGACCTCTGAGCACAGCAGAAGAAACATCAGAGGTCACCAAAACAACTCATACTGCAGGGTGGATAGCATATATCCTGTATACAAGTATTAATATTTAATGTAATATATTGTAATTTGCTTTTACTTCAACATCCTATAATGGCCTTAGTTTCCCATTTCATTCTCCAATGATGGAAATTATTGTATAGCAGAGGTACTGCCATTTATATGGAAAAGGACTGCTGAAGTCCACTGGAGTTTTGGATTGCCAAGGAGGATGGGAGAAGACTTCAGATCCCAGTCTGCCAAACCATGGCTGAGTAAAGTTAAAGATAGGCAGCTCTTCAACTGAGTAATAAATACAATGAGATCCTAACAGCAGAACGCAAGCAATCAATAATAAAACTGGTAAAAAATTAAGACTTGTCTCAAAAAGTCAACCCCAGTAACTGAATCTGTTCAGAGAAGGCCTGCAGAAGGAGAGGTAGTTGTCCTAACACGATCCTGGCCACCCTCTTGCACCAACTACTCCTTGGGAATGGACAAACTGCTTATTCTAGCACAAATCTGAGGCCTAGCTTCCATGCCCCAATATGGCTTCAAAGAGAATGCAAATGAAGTGAAGTAAGAGCACAGCACAGATTCCTGTCTGTCTGTCAGCCAGTCTTGGCATTCAATGTCCTACCACTGGGCAGCACGTTCTTGCAAGGGCCTGCTGGAGGAAGGACACAAAAACCCTCCTCCACACATGTTGGATGGCGCTTCACTAAACTAAAAATGTGTCTTTAGACTTCTCTGCCCCCTTAAGAGCTTTCAGACAGAACCCTACAGCCCCACATCTACACTCCACAGGACAATTTGCCTGAACTACCTGAATTCTGCCTCACTGGTGTTGTTGGAGGCACCATTTGCTTGTGTCTCACTATTACAGGTCTGACTTGTGCTGAGGGAACTGTAATAATGGAGGTGCTAGCACAGAAGTAGAAAACAGATCACAGCAACAGGAAGGGCTAAGAGAAAACTCTCCTTTGCAGAGTGCATGTGCAGTAAGAATCAGTGTGGTTTCTGTTATGAAGGTTAAAAGCAAGAAGACAATTGTTTGCACCCTAGGTGGGGGATGGAAATGCCCTACCTGCTGCTAAGGAGAGCTCTGGAATTGAGAGCCCTGGGTCTGGATTGGAAACTGGAGAAGCTCCACTCTTGCTTGGCATCAGGCAAGCTACAGGATTTCTCCTGTCCCTCCCCCTGTGAATACCCCTCAGTATCCATGCTGTGGCTGGCACAGCATGAAGGCATGGCCCCACAGGAGATATTCTGGGCTGCAGAGCATGCACTGACTTCAAGGAGAGGTAAGCAGGAAGAGAGTCTGTGCCCATCCTTGATTTCAATTAATTGCATTGACTGATCCCTCTAGTTTCATAATTTCAACTCGATTCCTTGCACTATCTCTCCTATCCATGGCCATGTGCCATCCTGGCTTCTCATCAGTCTTCTTTTGTACATGATCATAGTGGGATAACAGCTACCTGCAGCTTTGCTCATCTCCTTCTTCGTCTTCTGCTTCTTCTTTTTTTTCCCTAGAAACTGCATTGCACTTTCCCCTTTTAATTCAGTTCCTCTGTTACTGTCAAGTCATTTCAAACAGCACTGCCTTCATGCCAGTACCAAGCTATGTATCTCTATCCCTCACTCTGATTACTGGTTTCAAAAGTCCTGAGCCTACTCCACAGGCTCAGGGGAGGCAGGGAGGCAGAGATCAAGTTTAAGGAGACCAATAGGTTTTTCTGAAAAACAGCTTTATTCTTCGTATTGAAAATAAAATGTTCTCAACTCTTCTGGACACTGAACCAAGTCTGTAGCATAACTCATTTACCTGCAAGTAAAATGAAACCCTTATTTTATTAAAAACACTTCTAAAAGGGCATCAGTTAGTAGTCTTAAGAATATAAACAGAAATAATCTGTTTTTAAGTATATTTCCTCCATATGAATTACATTCATGGTTTCTAATAGAAATGTCATTAATTCTAACAGAATTTCTGCACATTCTATATAGCAGGGTTTTTTCTGTACAACAAAAAGATACATTCTAAATTTGGGAGAAGATCTGTTCGATGCTTTACCTTCTGTTTACAAAACCTAGTCGGTTACATTCTGAGACGGTATAAAAACAGCAGGAGGTGCAGAGCTGTGAGTGCTGCATACGTGTGCACACACAGCCCTCCCGTAGCTCCCACGTACGTGCACTGTTATCACCCTCAAGTTACTCCCCTTAAGGATGAATATAAGGGACGGTGATGATTTTTTTGGAGTCGGAGTCATGTTTAGCAGAGCTGAAAGGCAAGGTGCAACACCCACCTACTTCATACTTGGAGTGTTACAAAAACACATTCGAAAGATAACCCCAAATCACTCCTCCAGTCAAATATTTCACCCTTTCAGCATGACGCAGAAGTTTAATTTCCACTGATGGGTGACCTCGAGAGTGCTGTATATCCGCCCCCCCTCCCAATGGCAGCGGTTCCCCTCACTGGCAGACTAAAGCGGGTCTATAAATAACTTCAAAAGGAATTGTCTCTCTCCTCACGCACTGCAGACAGCTGTTTACAGACATCCCGACTCCTTGTGCACTGCGTTGGCCCTGCTCTCA